>NW_019213047.1:159871-211739 GCF_002532875.2 Varroa jacobsoni | reverse complement strand
CAATATATGTATGTACAATATATATAGAGGAAAAAGAAGCGACACAAAATGAGGATCGAGTAAGACGATAATTCCCACAGTGTCTAAAAAACAAGCAGGACGAGAAGGCGCAACACGCGCAGACGTACAGGTACTATATGACCAGTTATAATGATGCAAGGCAGATAAAGAGGAGAGAAAAAGTCCAATTAAGCAAACTGCAAATTTGCTTGCGCAGTATAAATAGTAAGTAAGGGTAAATGGTGACAATAATTTGGCCTGTTGTCCTTCAGTGTTGTACAACAAAATTCGTAAAAGTCATGCGAGTACTGGACGATGTTGACGATCGTTTGTTCGCTGCATAATTATATTATGGTTGAAGTAGACAAAAGCAGAAATTACTTTAGGTCATTAAATAAATACCTAATAAAGGCGTACTGAACGTCTGCATACTGACAGAAAAATGTAGAAGGGTGAAAATGGAAAGGAAGAAATTTATTTGAGCCACCTACAGTGTACGGGTGACAAAAGAAATGTTTACAATAAAAAAAAACAAGCTAGTAAAAATTTATATGACGTCTGTTCGTCACAAACGTCAGTAGAAAAACACTAAAAATCAGGGAAAATCAACACGAATAGACAAACAGAATTTTATGCCTCTCTCAATAATGACATCAGCAAAGAAAGACAAACAATACATCCAGATTATCAGAACTTTGCGATAATACATTTTTCTAGCCACACATAGTTAACAAACAAATACGATAAAGGAGCCTGCTTACTGGCAACGATGTTGACGAAACTCAGATGAAATAGCAAATCCTGAAATGGATCCTTTATTGCGCTCAAATACTGACTTAATAGAGGCTGTTTTCAATATAGAGCAATGTTTGAAATAGATGCTGTTACAGATTGGTCAGCTTTTTGCTAGCATCGAGGCATAGGTTTGGAGCAGATGAAACAGAAAAATCGATTGGTTAACACGCAATTTGCCGTAAGAACGACGCCCTGCTATGAGGCCTGACGACCCTATACACACACACACACACACTCATATATATATATATATATATATATATATATATATATATATATATAGGAAGAGAGAGAGAGAGAGACGTTTCTCGAATAGCTCCGACATATTCATACACATACACACCCAGAGACAGCCATACAACCGTCATACACATGAAAATCAATTTTCTTCATTAGAAAAACAAGCTTAACAATGCAGGAAGGTTAATAATGATGATATATGTATATACATATATACACACATATATATATATACATATAGGTGAATGGATAGCTAATACTGAAGTGGCAGAAAAGATATCGATCCGGCAACGAGTAGTAGAATTAACGCTACGAAAAAACCGTGTTTGAAGCGGCAAACCGGAGCAATTACCAGTTCTACACAGTCTCAACAGCTGACGTGTCGCCCGACGGCACAAAACAGACAGACAGACAGACAGACAGACACCTTCAGAGACCTCGAAAGATTGATTTCAATAACCAAAGGAACATGATACAGTCGCTGCTGGCTTGCCAACGGTGCAGCCCCCCCAGAGGACGTGTTGACAGCACGTACAGACAAAAATTAATCAGTGTTCGAAAGACGTAAAAAACAGACAGCAGGATATAATGTACTGACGATGGCACGATGAAATTGTCATGTATGAACGAGTACGGGCGAGCACAGAAAAAACTGTAAGTCTACACTGTAAGGCGAGCAAGAAAGACGGCTAATATTAATAACGTGAAGCAGCATGGTAAACCTGCACGGCAAATCATGGTTATGATGATTTTTCTGCATATGGTGAATGTGAGCGAAGGCGTTGTTTGTGATAGGAAATGAAGATAACTGTCAACAATGATAAGCACCGAAATGATAGCAGTAAGACGAGAATGATGAGCATTAGAACATGCTGATTCTTTCTAATATTTCACTGTATATAGCTAAAATACTCATTTATTTGCCGCATGCTGGAACCTTCTTTAGAGTAAATATTAACAAGAAGAACGAAGACTTGATAAGCTACGAGGTTAACTACTATAGTTGACATTATTATTAAAGAGACGGACATAGACAACAACACGAAGGCTAACGAAGAAGTCGCGTTGAGGAAACAACTGATGACAACTATGATTATGACAAAATTGAAAACAGCAGTAAAAATACCCAGAACACTGTGGAGATGTGTCTGTAGCCGATCATCCGAGATCCGAAAACTGGCCGGACTAAAACCTAGCAAGCAGACTGAACAAAGCGACAATACTGACATATATACGATAACGACACAGACACAGACACGATTCTCGCCCACTCACAAGCGCTATAAAAACAGACAAAAAAAAAATGCCTACATGCCCACACAATCGACAGACAAATCTCGACCCATCGTCGTACAAGAGCTTGATATATGCAAGCGGTCTATATTTTATTTGACGAAGCACTAACTAATACTACAGCCGTTACTAGTTCTTCGCTAGTGCTAATCGTACTTAACGAGGCGGATGTATGAACCGTGCGTGGACGTGCAATCAATGGCCGAACGATCAGCCATCGACATGTTGTTACCTAGAGCAATAGCCCCGCCCAACATCGGAGGCCTGGAGTCGTGTGGTTGCGGTAAATATCCTAGGTATGATATGCGTTGTCTTAAAGGACACACGTGATATTGATGCAGTTACATGGTAGACGGTAGGTTTTGGCAAGGTTGAAAAAGGCGGGCGCTTTCAATTATACGCTATTGTTCGACACGCCGTCTGCAAGCTGTAGAATATTATACACATGATTAAATATCGACATGGTATCGTATTGTTTGAATAAAGTGATTGCACCGTCCACGGATGTTCGAGTCGTCCATAGTGGCACTATCGACTGTAGTTGATCAGCCATGACATTAGAAATATCTGTCCAGACCTGTTTTTAGATTTAATATCGGCGATTAGAATTTACTAGATTGAAATTCTCAGTGTCCTTCTCAGTTCAGTGTCCTTGAGTTACGCCACACGTGCATATACCGTTGGCGGCATTCCCCGGATCCTCGAGACGACAAGGTCCAAGCTAGGCTTTAAATAGATCAATTTTCACAAGGGTCGTTCGCCACTTGCCCCAGAATCACATGTGCTATATCTAAACCGGGTTTTTTTTTTCGAAGTGCATTTGTGCAATTCAATGACAACCACATGAAACGAATTTGGACATTTGTGTGGTCCCGGGATCGCTGGATCCGCCTTGACATGATCCTGACCAAGAGCGCGTTTTTCTTTGGGAAACTGGGTAAACAGTAACCATTTAGCTGAGGACTCAATGCTGCAAGAGGTACTGAGCGACCAGATTAGCGCTGACTGAATTCGCGAGGTGCGGAGTTTGGATCAGGCATTACGGATGCAGGCTGATCTGAACTCATAAATCAAGTTTTGGTTATGAGCACGCAGCTTTGTGACCGCTTGATTCCTTCGCGCTTTAACTGAGCTCATCGAACAATACTCTTCAGCAAAAAAAATCTAACCAAGAAATGAAACCAAGAAACAATGATAGTCTAAGGAAAGGTTGATACCAATAGCAGTCGAAGGAATAAACGAGATCGAGATCTACGCAACCTATCTGATCGGTTATTTAGATCATCAGCAGCACCGTTCGAATCTAAGCAGCTGGCCACTGTTGCCACACCCCAAAGATTTAAGGACGTTCCTTCATTCAACGTTAGGTGCTCAGTAGGTGGGCGGGCAATAGGCCAGTAAAGGACAGCCGTGCAGGCAAACGCTGTGTCGAAGTTTTCAACATTATATTCGAACCATAGATCTTCAACGATAGTAATAATGAACCAAATATTGTTGCTTACTTTGTGTGTGTCACGCAAAAATGTGCCGCAAACAGCTCTAAGGTGCCGACCTATTTCTACGCGATGTTTCAGCTACAGCGGTTACTTTAGGTGCGGCAGCAGCAGCTATCTCCTAGCAACAAGCAATTTCTAACCACTTGTCTACATTGTTTTCTATATCCTGATCGGCTGGATAGAGCGGCAGCAAATAGTAAACAATGGAAATCATGCGAATTACGTTAACGATAATAACCAGTAAACGAAAAAAACGTCAGTAACATAAGTAAACAGCGTAATCCGTAAACAATTTATCAACAAGCAAAGCTATACGAAAGGGCACAAGTATGTACGATGATATTTCAATAGCATAGATACATACTTATACAGACATTCGTAAATGTGCCAAGATTTATTTAATATCTAAAGTACACATTTACTAAAATAACAATAAGAATAATAACAATGATCATCGAAGTCAGCTAGGGTCGCTCAGTCAGTCGATCTTAAAGCAGCAATGGACGAGCCATAGCCTCAGCACACCCCCCCCCCTACACAAGCAGCAGTAATAAAAGCATCCTTTTAAGCGGCACCTTTATTAAAAACCTTTGGGCACAAATAGAGACAACAAATAAAGTGATACTCAGCACAAAAGAACAAGTTTCGGAGCACTTGCCTCGAATCATCCTCACGCCATGGCGACCGATCATTCGCTCGCGCTAAATCACCCATGCATCGTACATTATCTAGGTACACACGGCTGGAATAGTTGAACACAAGCAGACCCATTACGATGATTAACAGGTCACATCAGTACCGTTTACACTGCGGGCAATATTGAGCATGACAGACAGCGAGTACACAACAAAACGACGTCCCACAAATAGGAAAAAATGCAAAATGCTACTTTCCTTTGTTACCGATGGCCTTAAGTAATGCTGATAAACTCTCTCTGAACTGGATAATGATATGAAAATATCAGCTAACCTAGCTCAACGCTTGGCGCCCAGCAAGGTACGTAGCATATGCGTGCATGTTCCGTGTTCTTCAAGCGTTACAAAATAATGATAAAAATCATAACAACAAGAACAACAGTACAAACTCGTTTTTTGCGTTAACTCGACCTTTCTTTCATCATCTTTTTCCTCTTTATCCATCAACAATCTCTTTTGCCTCGTAGCCAAAGAACGACGATATCTGTTTAGACCCAAACGCATGCTCACACACGTCTTTCCGGTCTAAAAATAAGTACGTCTTTTACCGAACTTGATTAACAGCATAGAACCATCGATAATGATGACGATCATGATAATGATGCGATGATTTAAAAAGGAAAAAAAAAACAAAAAAAATGTATCTACAAGTACGACTACACAGAATGAGAAAGTGAACGGGCGCATAGCTAAATCTGTCCATGACATGTTATCAAACATAATACGAACTTAAAGTTGCCAAATAAAATGGCTCCCGACGTTAAGCTATAAAATATACTCTAATAGTTAGTCGGTCAAAATTTGCAAGCAGCTCTCATTGATTATTGACAACCCACAAAGACCCACATGGTGGAGGATATACGTCTTCGTCATGATTGACTGATGCGGCCTAGCGGGAATCAAGCGAATCGGCCTCATTCGAATGAGCCTTAAGTATTTCCTATCAATAACAATCCGCAAGTTCTACCAGCCATGTTCGTTCGTTGTAACATAACTTGCTTTCTAATAATTTTACTTGGCCACTTCGGCACAGCAATAGAGAGGGCGATCAACAAGGAAAGAGACAAAATACGCTGTTGTTGCCATACATATGAACCGAAATAAAAAAAAAAAACGAGGCGTGTGCCGTGTCGGCAAAAAGCCTTTCCGGTGCCGCGATCAGTCGCGTAGCCAACGATAAGAGAGAGTGAATTTTTGGGGCTTTGAAACATTAGCATGAAAATAACAGCAATGACCACAACTCTAGTCGAACATTTCCGGACAAACGAAAGCTCCGCCGGGTTCAGATGGAGATCAGTCTGTGTCAAGTGATACTGTCATTAACAACAATAATTAATAAGCGACCAGCAAAAACAACAACAACAACAACAACATGAAGAACATAGTTTCGTTTTGCTTTTGGTATTTCGCTTTGTACTTTTGTGAACATCAAAAACAATAAATTATCATTATTAGATATACACTAAGAAACGTGTGTCTTTATTGAGATTAGTTATTTAAAAACGATTTTCGCGTTTAGGAAAAGATGGTGACTTTGGACATCAATGGACCGCGTAATGGTGGATGATGTGCGAGTTCAAGAGAAAAGTATCTACTGTACATATATCGAAGAGGCGATTAGCCCAGCTGGCTAGCTACAGCTAACTAATGTACGTATATACATACTTATTACCATCTTATACGAAATACAAGAGGATCTATTAAATTAACATACGTTTATTATGGTTGATCGTGTACACATGTTAGACTGGCCGGGATTGGTCTAATTGAAATGGCATATATATATAGTCGGCACGGCAGCTGGCGACCTTCGTATCAATGCGCAGTGACCATGGTTCGAAGGAAGCCAATGCATTGATACAAGTGCTTATTTCACCAACAAAGAAATATCGTAAGCACTTATCGCTCACAGCCGGCCGGCATGCGAGAAGGCTATTCAAAAATAGGACTCTTCTTCGTTTAGATTTGATCTAACCTGTGAGCAGTACTCAAATTTGCTGGAAAGCTCCGCTACATCGACACAGACCCAGCATTTTAGGTATCGTCTATGTTTTTTTTTTTCTTTGCCGTTCATCTATTCACCGTTAACACAGGATATCGTCGTTCGTATTTTGCGAGGCGTGGTATCGGCGTTTCTCAAACTGGGCGCGCAGTTGTGATGAAGGACGGGGATCTCTTAGACGAATAAGTATCGCGGACATACGTTTCTCTATCCATCCTTGCCACAGAGTAGCTGGTCTCGATTTTTTCACTAACTGAGAATGAACTGCTACGAGTAGGCTGTACAATACGAGATGATACAAGGACGCTCGTTGCTAGCAAAGAGAACCTGTGCTTTGTATGGGAGGCGATCGATAGAAATCGAGCATACGTGTTTAGAGGTATAACTGTAATGAAGTGTTTTAATAAAAGCTACATCCAATTATGCTAAAAGAATATTTTCATCAAACCCATGGGTCCTTGATGAAGTGCACGGACGAAAAGCATTCACCCTCTTAGAAACTAGAGGGTATCATTCAACTCATTCCCAAGACGAACCACTGGTGTCTGTCTGTTTGGTGTCCTTCTGTTCATCTCATAGATAAACGAGTAGCTAATTTTTTTCATTTAGCCCAAAAACTTCGGAAATGTGTTCTCGTTTCACCCTCAAAGCTTTCCTCGTAGTAGCGTCTTAAGCCGTGCGTTCGCAATAGCGACTGGAAGAAATCTCTAAGATCCTTACACTGATCTGATAAACCCAATTATTTGGTATAAAAACACTACTCTATTGTTAGAGATAACTCTCAACGGAAAAATATTATATATATATATATATATCCTCCTCCATAAACAGAAAATGTTCCTGAAAATACCATCGAGAGAACCCGGGACATTTGCCTCGTGTACGATGACGGGGCTTTTGTTAGAAGGACTGCTCACAAGTAGTTTGCGAAGTTTGAAAACATACCGAAATAAAATGCCTACCACTCGTCCGGTATAAATGGTCTTAAAAGCGATCAGAATAATGAATTTTTGTACAGAATTATTGCTGGCGGTGAGAAGTGGTGCCTGTATGTCAACGTGAATCAGAGATCGAAATGGGTGGCTCCACAATAAAAACCAAGACCGAGGGTTTATTCTAAACTTTACCCCCAAAAAAGAAAACTATGCCTTATATTTAATGAGACTGTAGTGGCTTGATTGACTGAAATTCCTATGCGTTAGACAGTTGATCGACGCATTTATTTGGCCTAGTTGTATCAAATTAATCAGATTATTTACAGAAAAGGCCCGACAAACAAGCAGAGGTTATTTTGCTCAATGACAAGGCGAGGCGATATGCAGCAAATGTTGTCAAATCTATCCTCCTGAACCTCGAATGGGAGCTTTCATTGTACTATACACAATCTCCCGACCTCGTATCAATCAATCACTGGACCTTAACATTAACTTCAACACGAATCGAAAAATAACTAGAAAACTTCTTCGAAACAAACCTTCTAATATCGACAACTTGCTGATGTGTGCGCTGTGATGAACAATGACGGAGGATATATAATTTCTGTAATAAAAACAAAAAATTTAGTCAAAAAGCGCGGCAGCGGTGTTTCCAGCCCAATATTTAAAAAGTTCTTCGTGGCAGTCCGTATACATCCATATAAAGAAAACTTAATTTTCCGAAGAAAATACGTTTTTTATTTAAATCTCCTTTTTACACGCTTAAACTAAGTTTTAAACAGTGATAGGACAAGTGTTGAAATATATCGTGCTTCAGTCAATGCTTTTCATTATAGTCTCAGGGGAAAAATATAACAAATAATGATTCTTTTTGAGATTCTCGCGTTTTGCAGAAGCTGACAAATTTCAGCACCACAACCCCTGCTTGAGACTTCACCAGTAGGTCGGTAAAGGCTATTTCACGTATTTCTTTTTGGATTAGGAGGGTAATAGTGAATGCTGACCAATGCATGGTGCTGCACAGCAAACTGATATTATAAAGTCATTTGAATAAATAGCTAGGTTCCAACGAAAGATTAAGCCTGGATTCTGAAAATTGTAAGCCTGGCTCCACATCCACATTACTACCGTTGTAGAAAAATAAAAATAAGAGACATGTTAAAAAAAAACAGACATAGCTATCAAATTGAATAGTTTTGATGCGACAGTCTGCATCTCTCCTAGGAACGGTGTCAGCAATAATTTGTAGTATAGATAGGGATTCAAATGCATCGAGTACTTATAACATACATGTAGCATAACTCTTGAATATCCAGCAGGCACAATTGTATATTTTCTTACTCAGCTTCGTTGACTTTCTGATAATTGATTATTGTTTTGGCTTACTCTGCTCTATCTAGCATTCTAGTCGGGACGAAAGAAGCCCTATAGCTTGTTTTGTCAGGTTTTCTGCACAAGGTGATCGTTAGTGCCCTATAGAGGCTGCCACAAAAAGACCGCAATCATTCATCTTGAATTCAATGTATCCATTTGAGGTGTTTCTCTTTCCATAGAATGAACTACGTTTTGCTTTCTCGCAATGAGAAGCGGAATAACAGAATTTCTGTTGTCCTAGGGCGTCCGGTGCTCGTTCATATCCAATGTACGAGTAAGCTTACGTAATACAGACAATTAAATCTTTTATTATGTCAAAGCTTTCGATACATCCTTGCTCTGTAGTACATATTGTAATCGAACGACCGCTTAATAGATCTACTTAATTCTACCTAACGATCATTTCGTCTTGATCCACGCCCAGATACGCAACCCATCGATAGGCAATCAGTTATTCGTTGTTTCCGTTCCGAGAGGAGGCTTCGACCGCGTACGGCAAGCTTTAACCTATCTTATGATTGTTGTGATACTTATGTTTGCACTGACATGCCTTGTTTAGCTTCACAGATTACAGTATAAAAACAACGTGGGGCGTCAAAGGCGTAATGAAGTCGAAAAAATTGATTTTTTTGCAGATAGCGTAGAATTTCTCGAAGCGGAAAGATCGATCGATCGAGTTCGCTCTAAAAGTATGTAAAACTAAGAAAAATTTTAAGAAAAAAAAAAAAAAAAAAAAAAAACGATTTTCTTTTGCATTTACGCGGCTCGATCGATGAATATTCACACTTCATTTACACGGCTTATGAGCACTACATAAAATGGAGCACTTGTATGTAAGTCAGACCGAACTTGTGCTTCACTATTAAAACCTCTTCTTTGACAGTTCGAAATAGTTTTCTCCTAACTATCCTTTGGATTGAACGGTCTTTAACACTGAAGTGAGCCGATCTATACTGGAACTTTGCTTTCGGTTTTAATCTCCGTAGACTTATAATTGAAACCAGTTTTATTTGAAGGTTTATATATCTCCTTTTAGCTAACAAAAGTGATTAGTACTCCCTACAAGTGCTGAGGCCGGCGAAACACTATGTTTATCACATTCAATAAAAAACGATAGGTGAAAAATAAGGCTGCTTTGTTAGATTTTTACTGAGCTCGTAGTATGTTTTGGAAAACACACACGTTTTTTTAAAAGTGAACCCGATAGAGAAAGACTGGTTCGATTAGCGCAGGCCATAGATGGCCTGCGCTATCAACTGTTACTCTGTCAATTTGCAATGATTAGCATACCTTTCTGTCTACGCTTTTCGAAACTATGAACATGTTTTATTAATATCCAGCCGGTGGCCATCCGGTTCTTTTTCTTTTCAATTTGATCCTTGTGAACTTCCCGGAAATATCCTCTCTTGCTATATATATATATATACATATATATATATATATATATATATATATATATGCAATCTTTTGAAGCAAACGTTTCTCTCGTCCTTTTTCTTTTGTTTACCGAGTTTCTGACAATTTATAATTTAGTAGATTTTATGCGGACGTTGATACTGCCAAATACGGGGGTAGAATTGTCCATTCCGAATGATGTACCATTATATTAATTTGGGTTGGGATGATTGTAGACGGCAGTGACAGTTCGGATTTCCGCTTTTCAAAGCAGTTTTAGACTTCTTCTTAATACCCGTAATGGCATTATTTGGACGTCTCTGGAAAGGATATATCGGCATATATATTTAGTACTCGGGACCTCTGCATATACGTTCCCTTTCAACTGCGCCAATATGTTCCTCTGAATCTTCTACAATACAAAGCTTCGTTGATTTATTTATGGAACTGTTATTTTGACAATGTTTAGGTTTATTTAGTAAATCACAGTAAAAAGAAAAAAAGCGTCACAACATTTTACACGATCATTATTATAACATAGGGGCAACGTTTGGTCGAAAGCGAATAAACATTTTGTCAAGGCTGTATGAGACAGAACCAGCGTCAACAGGTAGACGCAGCGGTAACAAGCACACGTAACCATACGGTATATACATGTAAACTAAGTATTTTTTAATCGAATACGTGTTCAACACACAAGACCAGATTTATCAATAAGCCATGTAATTGCCGTTGCCAATGAGACACAAACGCTATAATAAACACTGCTTCAATGAACCGATACGCTCTTATCCTTAGCATTTCGTCTCCCGAACAATGAAGTCTTAATTAGTACTAGTTGATAATAATTGTATTGGCTGGAAAACGATGAAACCTCAATCCTTCTCTACCGCTCAATATTCAACAACGTAATAGAGTATTTGGGTAGTAGAAGTAGCATAAGAACCCTGAAGTCCACTTAGTATTCTTTTGAGGCAATTCTTTCCGGTTGTTCTATACAGACGATTGTAGACTGTAACTCGTTCTTTTACTCACGAGTTTGCGTACTTTAGCAAAAGTCGGTCAGCGATTCCGTCTACATCCCTTGGGATTTAAATTAGAGTTCCCATTTGCTTGATCAGGAGTCAAAGTAGCGCCATTTTGCTTCGCGTGCTCATCGACCGTCGCCCATCTCAAGGCGTCGGATTAAATATTTGCACATTCCAACCCACAGGAAGTCGTCACTGAAATATCGTTAAGTGCATCGTTCTATCCAGCCCCGCCAGTCACACCACGTCAAGCTGCTTGACGAAGACGAAGCGCTCTCACATTAGTTTCATTTAGAACGTACAACGGCTATGTATTTTTAATATATAAAAGTGACACATGTAGGATAATCCTTAAATTGTGACCCACAACCTTCGATGCTTCGAAACCACCTCCACACACACACAAAGCCACAAGGCTTCGAAACACCACCTCAGCTTGATATTGGCACTAACTCCGGCCACAACAGCTAAGAGACTCAACTATATGCTAAAGATCTTTTTTACAATCATAATAACGTAACATAGTCACTAAAATAGTTCAATATCAGACCCGAATCCCAACCTACGTTAGATTAGGGTCAAGTACGTCGGTTGCAACAACAACGATATCCATAATAACTTGATTGGACCGGAAGGGGTCATTGAGTTTATATAAAAACGGCGAATGAACTGGAAAAACAAACAATTTTAAACTGCCGTGCCACTCAGTCAAGTGCAATGTTTCTCCTTTATGTATAGGTGTTTGCCTCCATTTCATCGCTTTGGGTATGTTCACTGTTGCTTGCCAAGCCAGAGTCTGTATGGTTCATTAGAACGCGTAAATATGATTTCTGTAAACGAAGGAAAAAGCAGAATTTTTTTTTTGTTTCTGCAATACATTAGGGAGCCTAATTAGAAAGACCCGCGAGCCTGAAAAATTGCGTGAATTTTTCTAGAACGATAAGTCTCTCGTTTATGAAGCACTCTCGCTCACTTTCAGACCACTACAAATTATGTCTCGAACTTGTGTGATGAAAGAGGTCAAAAAAAAAAACGTAACTCCTGGAGATACAAAATAATTAAAACAAAGTAGAGCTTTGAAATAGGCATCCGTCCGGGATATTTCAGAAGATTAACGCGCCTATATTTATCCCGATTTGTGCAGAGCAGGTGTATTTCAAGATGAACGGTAAAATCGTACGTTATATAAAACGAAACTAAAAAAACATGTTTCACGGTTAGTGGTCCTTTAAGTTACGAAAAAGCTGTTCAGCAGAGCAGGCCAAAATCTGATCAGCACCAACACTCAACGTAACAGAGCAAAACTTGACAGAAAAGGGATACAGTTGCTTTTTGACTCTTTTTTAATGTAAAACGGCGGCCTGCGACCTTTTTTGAAAACATTCATCTATGCCGCCTTCTATAGTACGAAAAGCATTACTACAAATAATTTTTCCTTACAAAGTTACTTTTTTCCTTGTACTGAGTCATTCTCTTGTTCAAGACACGACTCTCTAGAATAACTTTTTCTAAGTATAGCACAAATAACTTTCTCCCATTGAAAGTCTAACTGGAGCAGGTCTTGATTAACATGTATAGAGTTTCTGCAACAGACTCGTGAAATGGTATGGCAGCCGTACAAGCAATTGCCAAGCTTGATAATAATATAAATGATTTTTTTTTGCCAAATCTGAGATTTAGAACGGCGTGCGAACATTAGTTAGTTATTGCTACTATGGCAGCGCACTCAGAGAGGCACATCGGCCATCCGCCCCTCTTTTTCAAGTTGCAGATGGCCAGAGGCCTTGTCAGATACCTTTTGTAGAATTAATCTGCCATTATAATTCAGCGATATTCTTGACTGAGCCCCTAAACTGCTCAATTCAAAATGTATCATGTTTGTCTAAGTTAATATACTTATTCAGCATGTATTAAACAAGCTCTATCCATAAAACTCTGTTGGGCGCTATATCAACTAAATTATATGAGCTGATATTCATAGGATACAAAGCCTTAGCAGACCTTTAACAAAAATCACTTCTTTTTTACTATGAGTATAATGGTTCTTTAAACAAGAAACTCCACAGTTTACGTCTGGCTTTTAGTATGGCTCTCTTAAGGAATAGCAGCTAGCTAACATTGAATGCAAGAAAAGCTAATAATAAGTAAACAAATGAACAAAGGAACCAACTTAACATAAGCGTTTTTTAATTTACCACCAGAAAGGCTTATTGAAGCTTTAAGCTGTGCGATTGGACCCGGTCCTCTTCGCCTTCGCAAGGAAAGACCCTCTGTAAGAAGCACAAGCCGCCTATTAGCATAACGTATACTAATCCAGTACCTGTTCAACATCGAATAACACCGATGCTGTATACCGATTATGGAGATGGTGACGATGACCATCGCTTTACTATAGCCTATGTTTACGTCTTCTTCTCTGTGTCGATGAGGTTTATCTAAGGGTTGCTTGTGCCTTTTCTTCGGTTCCTTCTCGTTGACGAACTCGGGGCGCTCGCGATAAACAAACCAGAACCGGAATAGTGCCAGTATTACCCCTCCCGCAGCAACAAAACAGGCAGCTCTAGGCAGCAGACCTTTTTGAGAGTCAACATCTAAAAGCCAAGTGCCCCCTCTGTCTTTGACCTTCGATCGCCTCTCACGACCCGCTTCTCTTTCTGGTCGCCTTCCTTTCGAGACAATAAAAGCATCATCACTTACGTCTGTTGTTTCTACAGCCCAACCGGCTGCAAATCGTTGTAATTCTCAGTAACTCTGTAGCACTGAGCTTTTCATTGAGTTTTTCTTCGGTCAGATTCTTCAGTCCTTGTTGCCGAAGACGAGCGCGCTGATTAAGTTGATCATGCTCTTCATAGCATAACACATTGAGCATTGATGACTATCAATAGTCAGCTTGCTTAGGCGGCACAATGTCTTTTTTCGATGTTTCCGATCTCCAAGAATCGATCGTCCTTTCGATTTCTCGGAGTTGGCCTCATTACATTCTATGCGCCTGATGCTTATCGTCGTTTTCTTACTCAATCCAGCTTATGACCGTAACGTTGAAGGACGAAACGCACAAAGAGCGAGCCTATCTTCTGCGTTGGTCCTTCTTTCATACCTAATAACAATAATCTCGTAACATACATCAAGTAATTTCTGTAGCAGTCAAATAACTTTGAAATATGCATATCACTATCGGCTACGATCCATCTATTACGTGTGTTTGTTTTTGTACGTCGCTTTTCTGGTCGTTAACAGCATCCTATCAGCGTCGTTCAATTTCTTTGACTGACTATTTTGCTTCTGCTGTTACAAGTGTCGGAGTAAAGCAAAAAAGCTGCAAGCAAATGTCAGCGGGGAGGGAAGTGACATATGTGCGCGGTTCAGGTGAGACGTTGTCAATTTGTCAGTCCAGCAGTAGTTGCGCCGGTCTGAATTGCACCCGCAAATGCATCCCTTCTACTTTCTGCGACGAGCGCAACTGCCATATTGACAGCGATACCGACACATCTAGTAAACTCTGCCAAGACTCAATTACGTACGGTGGGCGAGCGAACAAGCGAGCGAGCGTGTCTGCCTGGAGCGCATCGCAGCGATCGCTATTGGTGGCGCTTCTGCTGCGGTGACGGTGATGGGCAAGCGGTAAAAGACGAGGGCAACACGAGGCGGAAACAAGGTAAGACCAGCGGAGCCAAGAGCAGTAGTAATGGCATCATGATCACCAACGCAGCAGCCCCTGATACGATCGGCCATCGTCAGCGTTTGTAGGTTGAGTATTTAGTAGTGACGAGGAATAGCTGCAGAAGGACAGAGAAAATCGCCTCTGCTGATAGAAGCGGCAACGATGAGCGGCAGAAGCAGCTACTAGCTCTCGTGAGCCACACGCACAAACGCTTGTCGTAAATCGTAACACTGGGTCTGGGCCACAGAACTTACGGACAGCGTCGCGGTGCGTGAAACAATAACGTACGCAACACCGGTGACCGCCATTAGCAACAACTCCAATAGCGAAGCAACATCATACATCATCATATCGCGTAAAACAACGGTAACAAGATGAATCCAACAGTGGCATAAACGAAACGCCGTCGCCGACGAAACCGATTCTGGTAAGTGACAACAAGCGACACTGCCAAAGAGTAGAAACGAAAGGAATAAAAAACCAAACCAACGAGACATATTCCGGTACGTCCTACTACGACAAGACGACGACGACCAATCGTGACCGTTAAAACGTCGAGAGCAGCAGGCAGGACTGCATTACTGCCGCGGGCCGGGTAAATGCACGTTGACATCGATCGTGATCTCATCGCTACGCCGAGAGCAATGTGATACGCGGTTGCAAACCATCTACTTTTACTCGTGTTCAATCGTGGCTGTTTCTTGGAGTCGTTGTCATCATCGTAATCATCGCCATCATCATCATCATCATCATCTTCTTCTTCTTTTTCGTCTTCTTTGCTGACCGCATCGATCCGCAGCGGGCTACTCGAACTCCGCCCCTCGAGGCAGCAGTCGTGGCGCGACATTGATACAACAGCAGTGGCGGCGGTAAAGCAATACACGAACACAGACCCACATCAGGTAGATCACCGAAGCTCCGAGAAGGAGAACGACGATGCTGTGATTATATCTGGAAATTTTAGTCGATTTTCCAGATAAAAAAAAATGGAAAAGAAAAATGAAAGTGTAGGTGGCACAGGCGCTCGTTGAATTGTGGGAGAGCTGTGAACTTTGGCCGCGCGGACCTAGGGTATTCGTTAATGGTATCAGCGCTGAAAATGTTTTGTTTGTGTTGGAGATATATAGACAAAAGTAACCAAATACACGAGTGAGATCGTCTGACACGAGTAAGCCGCACGTAGCTTTTTTTACGAAACCAGCTAATGCTGGCGTGACATATGCAATCGATATCAATACAGCTGTCAGCTAACAAGCCGTGTCAGGAAGGCATATAAACATTGCAGGATAGCAGGACATTGCCCTGAGAGCAGGTTAAAGGAAAAAGATCCCGCATAACGAATGACAGATTTTATGCGAAACAAGCTTGTTGACGCGATACCAGCTGCGGTGTATCAGCTCGATTTCATTTTGCAGGAGAGTAGTCATCATCATGTGTGAATAGGATATAATAGTATGAGTTCTAGGGATTTGTGAGAGACGGAAATTTTCGACGGTGAGAAACGGACAGTCGTCGACAACATGAAGCCCCGAGCCAATAGATTGTGTCTGGAGCTTGCCCTATTGCTAGCAACCGTTTCAACAACATGGTAAGATATGGAAATATTGCCGTCTTCATTCTTGGCAAGCGTACTTGGAAGACTAACGAGATAATCAAGGAAGAGGAGCAACTGGATGGGCCCAGGACTATAAGAACAGCCAGCTTTTTCGCTGTTCATCTAAATAATCATGCTTCTAGCTGTTCTGTGTTAATAGTCCTTTTACTTTGGACAGTCACAGACACATAAGTAGACAAAATGGCAATTTGATATCTATACACTAAGACCCATTATTAGAAAAGACTAAAAAAGTTTAATTCCTAAGTTTAACAAAGATTATTGAATTTTAAAATTTAATGAGCTATCATCAGCAGAATCCTACCTTGCCCTAGTAAGCTGATTCGGCCATGTCGCTAGAGTTTTCTTTTTACCTTACCGCCAAAAGTCCCTTTATATACTAAACCTTATTTCATTTGACCTGTACCGTTATTTTCCCTAGGCACGTCAAACGACATTCTGGCCATTCTGAAACATGATGAGGATATATAGCTCAGTCGTACGGCCTGCTCTTCTGTTACCGTAGATCATTCTCATGTGCCTTACATTAATAGCGTCCATGCAGGCTTCAGAGTAAATGGATCGCTTATATAGAAATCAGTAGGCGTTCCGATGTGTTTATTAACATAAAGCTTTGTTGGTTTTTAATAGACAGAATTTCACTTACTTACCACTCCTTAGAATTCATTAAGTGCTATATATATATATATATTATATATTCCAAGATAATTTTAAGTTTTATTACAAAATACTGACAAAATACTACTCAAACAGTGTTTAGTCACTTCCTAATGATTATTTAGGAAAAAACTATATTTTTATTAGTTTGTATGGTTTACTTTACTACCGAAATAGTCTATTTGTCAATTGATTTGTTTCAGTAATTCTATGAGAAATACTGGAAAGCAAAAGGAAAGCCTATGGTTGCACGTGAACACCAAAAATATAGTTTTTATTAATTCAACACGGTACAGCAGGCCCACCTCTTTCATCAGACCTTAAGTTTATTGTATAAATATTTTAATAAAGATACCTTAAATTGTAGCTATGAGGGACTCCGAATCGAACATTTGAGCGTGCTTCAGACATGCAGTCACCAAAATCAGAGGTTTTACAATCTCTTTCTAAGGACAATCGTATTGCACTCGCATACTCTGCAAGTTACAATTGACCGGATTTCTTAGAACTAAGGTACAAATCAGCAAGATTGGACCTTAATTCGTCACAAGGATTCACTGACATTGGGTATCAACTATTTTGAAAAAAATAATTATTCAACCCATTCATTCGAATATACGTCTTTAAAATCGAAAATTTAGCTAATATAACTTCGATATTTCGGAGGGGTATCGCTGTCAAATTAATAAAAGCTTCTTTAAGAAGAAAAAGGTTTTTTCTTAAATCTAGAAATTCGGCTCTGGTCTACAAAATATTTGCTGCTCTAAGGTCCTATTTCTTATCCATGTTAAAACACTAGCGGGCATATTTCAACAGCATAACCATAGAGTGATTACTACGGCTACTGCAAAGTACTCAGAGAAACATAAGCTCGAAGCAAGCTATTTTTAATGTTGGCATTGTCTGCAAAACGTCATGATCTATATGAGGGTAATGATCGATTTTGCGCGAGATATCTATTGCAGAGCCAGAATATTAACAAAGGGACATAACATATATAGAACTTTAACTCTAGACATGTCACTATCTTTTGCTATTCCTATTTCGATATATCATTTTCTGTATTTTGAGACCTTTTCCTGAATTGCGGCGTGCGGCAATTATAAAAGCTATCTGTTCTAGTACTCCAACTGAAATGATCGATGGAATCATAGGCTACAATTATTTCGTAGAGATATTTCGCACCAACCGCCGAAAACAACTCGCTAGATATTAAACCCAACACAAGTTCTCTAATGGGAGATGATGTCTTAACGTAATTTGTTCAGGAAAGCGTCATATATATATATCTATGAACTCATCCCAAAGCCTAAGACCGGTCGTCACTGTTTACTTGGTAATTGTTTTTACCTTGAATGTACAAAGTAGAACGGTGAGTAAGAACCAGAACTTAAATTTAACCGTTTTGCGCTGACGGCCTTGCGAACGACGACTGTGAACTGGTTGCCGCGCATGCAGGTTTTAGCGCCTGACAAAAACAAACGATAAAATCTATTCTACATTTGCTACGGAAATGAATACCACTGTTATTATCGATGCAGCTTCATGTATTCTTATGTTAAAAAGGTAATTGAAGATGTTCTATCTTGTCAATGCGGTAATCTAAATATAAAAAGAAAAACTTTTCCTGAAGGCTGACCAATATTAGATATCTGCAGGCTGTATATTCTGATCCAGCGGAGTGGTAAATACTCGTACGCGACTGACTATTCCGACAGCTTGAAGAGATTGCTCCAGTTACCTCGACATTTAACTTTAATCTTACCCACCATTTCGCTTATAAGAAATCAAAGGAACTGGCGAAAAGACAAGAGGAATAGGGCGTCTGTAAAGTAATACAAGCTGTGTATCTAAAAACGTTCTAAAGATAGGCGTCGTATTAGGTCAAAGGCAATTGAAACGTTCCTTTCGAAAAAGCTCTCTTGAAGTATATTTTGGTCCTACTTGATCCTTAAGATTCGTCAATTCTTTATAGCAGTTTTTTGGTCATAGGTTGCATTAGGCCTAGCGGCTAAACGATTCATACGCGCAAGTTCATAGCTTTTAATAGTTTTTTAGTTTAATAGATTTTTACAATGCAAATAGACACAATGTTTTTAATCTAGATTAAATATACCGAATAGCTAATACGCATAACATCATCTGGCACGATACGAGCCGCAATTGTAAAGCGTCGATCCGGACCATCAACGATGCGTCTGTTGTGGATAGTGGTCAGACCAGACAATGCGAGTACTGAAAAATGTCAGCCTTCATTATTCCTTTTCCTACGAGCTGTTCGATTTTGCTTCAAGGTGGACGAACTAGGCTTTATGTACGTTTTCAAAAGGTGCGGTCTATAGTTCTACATCAATTCTCACAGCAATATTGTCCACGACGGCCAGCTGTGTGGCAGATATAATTCATTTTAACACGTTGCTGCATTTCGTCTTAGGGCTTCTCTGTAGCTGTTTGTTTCGAGATTTCCCAATATCGTGACGCCAAAACTTGCCACTATTTCCGATATTCCTAACGGATCGAATCACTGCTATTGCAGCAGTTGTTCTTCAGAAGACTGAGAAAGCCCAATCGACGCATAATAAATAGACAATTTATTTAATTTTCTTTAGAAAATAGTGGCAGTTTAATGAAATTTCAGCGAAAAAATTAAATATGCCATGATATATAGTTAATTAAACTGTTATTAATTAAAGTTGATGTACACTTAATATCCTAAATGACTTACCAGTGTAAACAGTGTTCTATACAAAGAGGAGAAATCGATGAAAATGAATTTCAGCATTATTTAATATACTTCGCTAATTAAACAGAGGTAGTATCGTCCCTCATCGTATCGCCGCTAGACCGTTCACTGGGAAATAAGCTTGAATACAAGTTATCAAATCCCGTTTGATCAGCTCTCTATTTGTTGTTCCGTAACACTGAAATTGTGATGATTAATGTATCTCTCATTATCCGTACATCCAATTATACTAAGCCCATGCGCTTAGAGCTCAGTGCTCGCATATGTCTCACGGCAGAGCTGGTGGTAAATCAACACAAGCCCGTACATACAAACCGAATATTTACGGAAGAACACCTATGTATGTGGTTAAATAACCTTTTTGCCATTAAGAAGAAACTCCGCTTTGTGTGCTAAATGTGAGGTCACGCGTAGAACTGATAAAGTTAACAATATGAACCGTTTTATTCTACTTTGAAAACAGCTAACAATATTTCGTCGTCCTTCTATTGATATGCCATTGTCCCGTTCATATCTTTGGCGCTAGGTCGTTCATTGTGCTCGCGCCTTCACTGTTCTTGGCGGGCAACGAGGAGACTATCTTGGTCATCAATCCAAAGTCGCGGACGCTCAAAGGCGAAATCGGCCTCGCCAACAATCCTCAACTAGGCACCGACCCGACCTATACGCCCCAAGTGCTGACGCTACAACCTGGAGAGGTCAGTATCTTTGGCCAACGCTAGCGGTAACAGTTTCCAAGTATTAAATGATAACCGATGTGATATTTTCCCTATAAAATGATGATTTTTAGTGTCCAACTGTGTGAAATATTTCTGCTGGATCAGTATTGAGCTATTGGGAAGCCATTGCTGCAGAAACTGCGATTACAAACAACGCGAACTAGCAGTTACGTCGGCGTGAACTTCGACCGGATCAAATGTGTTAGTTGAGCTGAGGTTCATTCGTGGACAGTGGGCGGCTGTGTGTGTTGTATTCTTGTTACGTTTGGGTCTAATAGGATTTAATTGTTTAAGGTTAGGTAAACTAGCTATGCTAACTGCGCCGCTAGTGTAGTACTGAAGAACGTTTGATGTTGTTGGTATGATTCATTTAAGTATGAAATTCGAGTCTCACAATAACTTAATGCCATCAACGCTCGAGTCCGTTAGCGGAGAGCTAGATCATCAAGACCATAAAGCTCTACCAGAAAACACTGTACTTTGAATGTAATATTATCTCGTACTTATTCTTTATATGAAATGATCTAACGGCGCTAGGTTTCTGGACACGTCAGCCTTTATCTTCGATAGACGATTATTTACTGTGATTGTTTAGGTCAGCGATAGCATTGGGCCAAACCACTTCATTAATCTAGACCAATTTTACCGGTGCACTTATAATGAATACAGCGAATCTCGACGGGAGTAATTTTTATCTTACAATGTTTACTATTTGAGTTACTGATAAATCTGAACGTGATCCTTCAACAGTTCTCTTTTACTAAACTTTATATAAACGCTTACATTCATCCTCACCTTCACATAATATTGTTTTATCTGTTCTCGATTATGTATCAGCGGGTTCGTAGAAACGATATAAAAAGAATAAATCTAGCTATCTTAGAGAGCAACTTTGTACTTTTCGGTTTTCCAAACAAAATACACACATCGCAAATTGTGCATCTTCGAAGAGATCGATTCTCTCGCTGGCTTGCATCAAAGCTACTGAAGTAGCTATCGAGGTCAACTTTTGTATAGTATATCATAGCTAGCATAGAAGACCACAGCAATATTGCATACCTAAAGCCTCGTTTTCTCTGTGGTAGTCCTAAAGGAAAAACGAACCCAAATATTAACTTTGTCGCAGGATGTGTATCTTAAAAATCCTCACATAGATCATACAGCATATATATATGTATATGTATACGCATGCTCCTAGTTTGGCCTTCTTAAACCAGCTTACCGTAAGCAGCTTCTTAAACTTGCTTAACTAGCGTCGGATCCGTTTGTCCATTTTCGTGGGGGCTCATTTTGCCATGATCTGTGTGTAGCCTACGACAAAGAGGCAGACCAAGATATTACCATATGGAGTCACTGTAGAATCGTTGAGCTCGCGTAGAACTATAATCGAAGCGCGGTCCTTCGATGCGAACGTTCAGCAGCTAGCTAAACTGTGCGGCTAAGGAAAAATTGTTTCAGGCTTGTTTATTGCAGCCGGAAATTAAAAAAAAATTTCGTAACTAATGGACAAACATTTATCCGAAAATAACAACCGTACAGATAAGCTCTGTATCTTCAAATTTTCAGTTAAATAGAAATATAGAATGTCGATGACGTCAAAGCGCTCAGACGACTGATAGCGGGGTCCAATGGTTTCGGAATTTTCCAGGCGAATTATTCATAGACAGACTGTTGAGGCGAGCTAAATCAACATGTGATAACGATGTACGACACATGGTTTATTATGTCTTTAATCAGAGCCGAACGTGGTGGTCTTTTTAATGGTTTAGAAAGTTCAACTCAACTCTATGGTTTGACTCTGGGTATAAAACACCGAAAAATTCTAGACAACGTCAAGTGCCGCAATAGCGTCATGTATTCCTATTTATAACAGCCTACATTGCGCGGTACTGTGCTTATCTAAATTTCACCACTGTAGGGTTAGTTAACTACGTCGTACGGAATCAGTCTTAGTTTACATTAAGCGGCGGGGTCATTGGATGAAACGCCATCCTGGTGATCCTTTGCCCAGCCGTTGGCACAGAGTTAATGCAAGATATTTTCAAAACAAATGCATAACCGAAATGTAATTATGAGTGCATACGTGCATAGCCAGAAGGAAGTGGTAAAAATTAATCTGAGAAATTCATTAGGGTTTTCGCCACGAATAGAGCTGCCCCAATATCGGCTTAGGCGTTCTCATTTCTTCAAAAAAGATCCGTTTAGTCATATGGGGTAATTTGGTCAACAATCTGCTTTTTCAGTTTCGAGTTGTCAAATTCAACATACACCAAAACTTCACGCCATTCATCGATCTTAAGGCAACATTCGATGGTGTATCGCAAATACGTACATTCTCGGTGTCCCAGCGCGGATTGCATATCATGGTGCAAACTGATAAACCGATCTACAGCCCCAAGGAGAAAGGGGTTCACGTACGAGTGATTACGGTTGATCAGCAGATACGACCGGCTGATAGAATCTACAGAGTACAGATCAAGGTACGTTAAAATACTCTACAGACCGTCATGTGTAGATATCTGTATGACGCTGGCTTCTTGGAGGTTTTTACGTAGAATGCAAATGGGATTTTAAATATTTGGAGTTTATCTGGCTGAAAATTTACAGTGGTACACGTTGGAAAAAATATTATCAGCTGAATAGATATTATTATCAACGGAGTCTGTATGTATAGTGCGTACTTGTCAACTTCTATTGATTGCTTTAAGAGCGGTATAGTTTCTGTGTGTGCTGTTTTTCTAGCAATCATTTGATATTTCTTTGTGTTTCAAATGAGTTAAGCTTATCTCTTATGGCTGAGGATTTCCAGTGAAGTTCGCCATTAAACGCCAAAGCAACTCTGCATAAGTTTTTGCACTTGCATTATGCTCAACTGCTACAGAAAGAACGGTAGGAAATTGACTCAAACTAGCTTGTTGAAAGAAGATTGATAATGACTAGTTGTATGAACCTTAAAACTTGCCTGACCTAACACCAATCTAATTATATATAAATCCGCAGCCTACAAACACTGGATGAATCGAAACAAAAAAAAAACCTTAAAAAAATAATTTGAAGGTCCATGAAGAATTCGTTTTCTTCCATAATCATGCAGCCAAAAATGTATGAATTTTTGCTTGGCGTACCCGCTAAATGTAGTCGTTTTGTTTGGCCATTATTTGCTACGATTCTTCTTAACCATCTCAAGTTTCTTAAGGAGGGAATGCTGAATAGACAAGGCCTTGTTGCAGCGCCAGTTTTACTCAATGTTAAAGTTCTAGAGTTCTATATAGAGTGCAGGAAGCAAGCCATCGTAGAAATGGCATTGTGTAGATGGTAGAATAGGTGTTTTGGTAATAGTAATATGGCTTTTGCTGATGAAAAAAAAAGCTTAAAATTGATACTTAATTTTCCCAAATTCCATATCTACCCATCAAGTTTTAGAGTACCTAATCCACTTTGGTGCTAACAGGCTAGCTCGTAGTCAGTTAATAGTCGCCACGCTATCTGACGGAGGAAATACAGATTTCATAAAATGTAATGATGTCATATAGCGTAATGGGATCCGTCAAACTGCAATAGGTGTGTATGTTATTTTTAAAGACACGTATTTGTCATCTCTTGTTATTTGCTTGGGGAGGTTAGGGGGTCTAGTTGTGACCTCATTGACGCGAACGATCCGTCAAGCCAGCAGTGCTATGCCTATAAGTAGTTCAGTTTTGTCTAGCGTATGATTATTGACAGTGCGGTTGTTATGCCATCTTAACTGTGGGACTTTACGGAAATCTGAAGGGAGCTCTGTGTCAATAACGTATGCCACTACGTGAAGTCACGTATTACACTTTATTGTTGTACTATCTAAATGCTTACGGAGCACTGAAAAAGATGAATTTATGTTCAATAATGATGATCTGATGAAAATTTTTTACTATTTGCATTGTTTTATATTGACTGAGAAGTTTGAAGTCCACTATACGGACAGTGGATTCTTACAAGAATGACTTTTTCTAACTTATTATAGCTTCTGGGGCCGAAGCGCGTGGTACTAGTTTCAGAATTGGTCTCTTTGCTAGTGGGTAGTATAATAGGACCAATTAACAGTCCTTTAAAACTCTCACAATTGACATAAGGTTTACGGAGTTTCAATATAAAATAAAATGTGCAGCCAGCCAGTCATTCATGATAAATCAATCGGATCCCAAATGAAAAAAATAGCAAAGTTTCCAGAAAATAGCGTACAGACCTGCTAAACTTCTATGGATCACTCGTTTGCTCAGTCGCGCGTCCGACTGCTCGAATGGTGGATCTGTAACCAAGTGTGTAAATAAACAGAAGAACATGTATCTATTACTCGCATGAATGTTTCTCAAAAATAATATTACTAGATTTGTACGAGTATCTAACGATACTTGTTGGAAATTTAACTTGAGACTAAGTGTGAGAGATAAGATGCGACAATCTTATCATGCCACTATATTGGTCCAAGCGTTCCGAGACGGTGTAACTATGTTCCTCGTTTCGTTTGTCTATTAAAATGAAGATAGTCTGGTATACCGAAACACCTCGTGCAAATTAAGTTACTATCGGGGCAAAAAGACCAAAAACCTAACAAACCTCCAGCGTATTGTAGTGGTAGCTCCAAACCGAAAAGAGGCAAGTAATATAGTAGAATTTGTATTTTGAAACATTGCTCTTAAAATTTACATTACAAATTTACCTTAATACATTAAGTGGATTAATGCTAGTCACTAGTGGGTGGTAAACGCTTGATTCGTACCCAAAGCAGCAATCCTTTGCAGAACCCGGAGAATCGTCTGATGATGTCAAAGGACCTCCACAATGCGACCCTATCCATGTTCCATCTTAACTATCAATTTCCTGAGGACCCAGATTTGGGTGAATGGAAGGTTGTCGTACTCTACGGTAACGATCTACGCCAAAAACTGGAACAGAAATTCGAGTTACAAGAATATGTTTTGCCGACTTTCCGGGTCGACATCGATATAACCGACACATTGGTTCCCTCAATGAACTCAACGTCTGCAAAAATAACAGCTACGCACGTCTACGGAAAACCGGTTCAGGGTCAAGTGTTTGTCAAGGAATTTATAGAAACTGTTATAGGAAATCCCACGCATTGTAAGTTTTTTTTTTCTTGCTAGAAACTCTTATTGACATTTGGCATAGTGAGAGAATAGACGTCCATCCTAACAATATTGCTTGCCCCGAGCTGGCGTATTGGCGCTGGAAGATTAAGTTTGGAAGGAAAATTAAGTCGAATAAACAATTCTACCTGTCGTAGAAAAAGGGCTTTTTGCGTAATGTTTTTGTGTACCCGGAAAACTCATCCGCAAAGAAGGCCAAACATGTCAAATCAAAAAGTATCTTATATCGTCATTGTTTCTTCTGCATCATTTCTTCTGTTGGCTAATTGGAGACCTATAAGAGAATAACTTTCGTGTCCATGTTCGTGCAGATGGGTCTCTTAACTGGACGAAGCTGAACGAGGATGGTGAAGCTGTATTCAATATTGATCTCACCAAGTATAAAAGTAAAAATGTTTGGCGAGCAGTGATAAATGAGAAACGACTATTGTTACAAGCCGATGTGTATGAGCTAACTTCCGGCAAAACTGTCACAGTCAAAAGTGATCGAGCAGTCTTCGAACGGTCGTTCTATAAGGTGTCGATGGCGGAAATGCAAAAGTCAATTCGTCCTGGTTACCCGGCGCTTATCACGGTGAGTCATTGGCTTTCAGTCATTTCCGAGACTTCATATCCGGTCTTCTTCACTTTATAGAAAAATCCAGTCATATCCTAATAAGATGTTTGATTAGCGCTCGCTCTTCAATCCAAATCTGTTTTTTCCTATTTTTTTTTTTAGACTACTACCAAAGTCGATATACTAATGATTCTCTATAAGGGACAAAAACCATTTTGAATTCATGGGATCAAGGACTGCCACTAACGTAACTGTTATCAAATAGTATATTTGATGTATACAATAATCAACATGATATCATTATGTTGCATTTAGCTTTTGAAGTTAAACTCCATGCTTTTGATGTATATTTTCATGAATTACTACTTCCACATCCATTGAAAGGTCATCCGTTGTAGGGGGCCATTGCATTACACCAGGATTGTAGCTATTTCTATGCATAGGCATCTGCATTTTTGTTTGCTTCACTTTATTGAAGTGGATAATCGACTCTATCAATCACATCGTTATCTGAAATCGCAGATACGTGTACGATATCCCAATGGAGGTTTTGCCAAAGACGTTCCAGTGCGTATCAGAGCATACAACGATGACGAAAGACCGATCGCAGGTGCACCACGTAGGCCTGAACACACGGATGCGTACGGCAGGGCCAGCTTCATTGTTCCCACCGAGCCTTCGTATACACAAATTCGTGTCGACTTTGAAATAGGCCAACATAAAAGGTCGATGCCAGCTCACTATACGTTTCGGGCTCACAAAGAAAGACAGTACATTGCTCTTAAGAAAGTTCCCCCGGAAATGCAATTCGAGGTTGGCACCTCGTTTCCGGTTGAAGTGCATTTCAAACCGGAAAATGCGTTTAGTGGAGCGATCGTTGCAATTATCGCCGCCGGTATGTACGTTTTTTTTACTCGCTATTGCTATTATTTCATGTGCCTTAGTAGTTAGGAAAGGTTCAGAAGAATCGCACCTTTAGACAGCTGAATAACCTCGAGAACTTAGCGGTAGCGGGGGGTTACTATGGCTAGCACAGAGGGTTAACTGCAATAACACGCCGCAATGAAGCACCAAGAATGGTGGCTTGCAAACAGAGATATTGCATTAAGATGAGACAAGAGTTCCAACGATTTCGGTTTCGATTAAGGCCGAGTAGGCCAACTCTGCTCCTAACTTTAAATTGTATTCGCTACAGTACCGAGTGGCCTTACACAGCGTCTATGATATATATATATATATATATATATATGCAGTGTGGATCATGTCCGAAAAAATCATGAGTAAGTAAATAAGTGCTGATGGGCATGGGTGGAGTCGGACGATGTTGCATTAAACACGCGTAGTGTTATTACAAATATATATATATATATAATAACACCCGATATTATTATACTTTGGGGTGTCTGGGCTTAATCGCACCCGCTTGATAGTCTTCGTTTGTTTGCTTCTCATCAAAATGAAAAAATATATCTAACGATATGAATGATAATATCAACCTTTAAATATAGTAACTCAACTATATCTAGACTATTTAGGTGGACTAGGTAGCAGTGACACGTTGGCTGGACTTAAAAGGTAGAACTATTATCATTCACTACACGGGACACTGCATCTAATGCACATTAGACCCCGGATCTCAAGATTCTTCCGAATAAATATCACGAAATAGCCTTAACCTGTTTGGTATCTATATATGAAGGAAAAAAGAGGCACTGTACACTAAATAAATATAAATCAATAAATCTTAGATTTTAGAAAAAAAAAAAAAAACTTTCGAGGCATTTAAAAATATTGCTCCGTTTAGCTTTATACTAATTTGTGAACTGACTTTATATTCAGTTTATGTCAGCATCTGTGCCAGCAGGACCTCCCCTGTTATTAATGTGAATTAACGACAGAGGAGGTGCTATTTTCTATGCAACGCTCCTTAGCATCTAAATGATTCTTTTTCTTCCACATGTGACCGCGGTAAATGCAGGCAGGGTGTTACAGGTGGAAAATATGCCCAAAAATGGGTCCCGAGGTGTCGTTAACTTTTTGATCACACCAGAAATGTCGCCGTTAGCCCGTGTTGTTGCTGTTGGCTATATGGAACGAAGAAATGTTTCTATAGACAGTTATATTATGTCGATAAAGCCACATTGTCGACACGCCGAATTTGAAGTGAGTGTGTTATATATATATACATTTATGTACAGGCTACGGCACCATAATTTTGATTATTTCTTATAAAAACAGATATTTGAAGGAAACTTTTTTATATGCCAAAGTTGTTATTCCTCGCAGTCAGGATAATATTAAAAAAATAACATAATAAAATATAAAACACTGTGCTGACTCCACACTAAGTGGTAATTTTTAAGCTATTTCTTCTTTATTTGAGTTTTCGGTTTGCTTTGTCAAAGTTTTAGTCTTGGAATCTTTCAGGAGCCACATGAAGAGCGGCAATAATGTAAACTGTGAATTTCTGTTCGAAAAAAATCACTGTTTTTTTGTAATCTTCATGACGATTTGTCGAGTGCGGAAACACTGGTTGGCAGCTTCCTATTTCCTCTCAAAGTCGAAAAATGACGCAGTGTTAACGACTATGATGAGCTCGTTTATTTGGCATAAAAACAATTTTAATTTTGCCCGTAAATGAATACCCGTTACGATAAACAACAGTTCGCCAATTTAGGTGTTATACCCTGCATATGTAATTATTCCATCTCGGTAGAATGAACGCATGACTTAGGTTAGGTGACTTAGGTTAGGTAAATAACACTATGTCTCGCTCCTCGTTTTCTTTTTTCTTAGAAACCACAGCTAAGATAGTTTCAGATCACTAGCGAATTGAAGTAAGTTCAAGTTATTGGGAAAAATTAGGCTATATGGATAAATATTGCTAAAGACCAAAGAGTTCTCAATTTTGCCGTATAACAATGACATTTAACTATTCAGAAGCGTTCAAAAACACGACAGTTATAGACACAAGTAACTTGCTTACACATAAGTGCATACAATGGGGTGATATTTATTATTTTTAAGCGGCTATATGGGACGCTCACTATTCTAAGCAAAGAAGTCTGATCCCTATGTTTTATACACTCGCGTCAGTTTTCAATAAAACCTAAAAAACGTCAGCGTACTTAATGATGTATATTTCCGGAACCAATGTCCTCTTACTTAAAAATGGCTTATCTCGATAACAAAATGTGATTCAATTGATTTCGGTAATTAGGACTTGTGTTACTGAACGTTGGTTGCAATAAATCCCGAAAAATGAAAAACTGTCTTCTTTTTTTAGCTTGACTGTAGTTTCCAGCCAACCCCTGGAGGGCATGGTACTGTTAAAGTGTTCGATGCAGAGCTGGGTACCACTGTCGGCCTTTCCATCGTCGATCAAGCGGTTTACGCTCTAAAAAATCGTCCCCCCCTGACTAAAAAGCAAGTAAGTGCAAAATCGCTACGTGGGTTTTTTCCTTTTTTCCACTGGGCAAAAAGTCATTTCTGCCTATTTTTATGGGAAAACAAAGGAGATGCCTTTTGCTACTAGTAATCGTGAGCAAAAACAGAGCACAGCAAAAAAAGTGTTTCATTGCTCACCATGCTGTTTTTATTTATTGTTCCATCACGAAGATATTCGACAGGTTCATGGAAGCTGACAGAGGCTGCTCAGACGGAGGTGGAGCTGATGTGGAGGAGTCAGCGGGTTCTGCCGGCTTAGTACTAATCACTGATCGTGTTATGACCAAAAGCTGTCAGGATTCGAAGGAAAAAAGGCGATCTAGACGGTCTGCCCTTTTGAAAGAGAGGTCAAATGACGAATTCGCTTTAAAGTGTTGTGAACTCGCTTACAGCAAGTATCACAGCTCTAGGCACGTACAAAAACGTTTTCCTTCTATTACTGAAAGAGTAGATTGGTGTTGTTACATAGCCACTTTCAATGCAGTCTACTGAGAAGCACATTAGTGAGTGACAGTTGAATTGAAAAGACCGTCTCTTAACTAACAAAGGAATATGAGTTAGTCGCATTAGAAGAACATTGCATAATTTAACCAATTAACACATCGTATTTAGAAACATGTATACCAACTCATAGTCATTGCCGCGTTAAGCTACCTCGATGTCCGCAGGCTTTTCAAGCACCTGACCAAAACCACAAATCTATATTTATCTATCTATATCTATATCTATCTATCTATCTATCTATCCAATCTGATTATTTCTGCGGTAAATGAAAACAGAAATACGAAATCGTGCAAGCAATAACACCCACACGTCACTTTTTGCGTCTGGATAGGTCTTGTGAGGAACGAAGCGAATCGCTGATTCACGAGTTTGATGGTCAACGTCTACGTGAAGTATGTCAGCAGCATTTTCTTCAATGTTGCCATAAACCATTGGTAGGATCTCATACTGGCCATATCCGTCCCTTCTCGATTTTCACTAGGCAGAAACTCGATGGTCGGCGTAAGTACGAAGCTTAAATAGCAAACATTGCTTTCTAGAGGTTCATGCAAAGAAACGATTTTGCACCGTGAAAATCATCAACGTTTCAATTAGTAATACTATTTCATATTTGTACTGGAATATTTGTATCTGGAAAAGGGTGATTTTGTGAATCAAATGAATATGTCCAGCGTTCGAGGCTTCTTGGTCGTTTTCTTCATGTGTGTATTCTACATATATGGATCACTGTAATAAGGTGGATCCAAGGGCTAATAAAACTCCGCTACGTGAGTGATGCATGGAAAGTACTCTATATCTACCATTATTTTATACATGCGAGACTGGCTAATTATTTTTTTTGTAGATCTCAACTAATGTACTCGGGTGACGATGAGACGCTTATATCCTCTAGAATAATAACACATACCCATTAGGTTGAAACGAAGCTGGAAATAGGATGTGATAATCGATGTTTATTCACAAGATTGTGCCAGCTGTTACAGGTTTGCCCCGGTCTGCTAGGTCGTATCACTTTATAAGGGGCAATTTTGAGACCATTGTTTTGGGCTGTTGTCGGCTTGTGCCGAATCCGTCTACTGGGTCATGGTAGAACTTTTTTCTAGCGGACATGTTTTATGCGCAGACTTACGAATGCAAACTTGGTTTGATACGCTTGAAATGTAATTCCTTTTATTGCCCGTAGAACGTATTGGAGGCGTTTTACCTGACCCGCAGGATTTCATCGAGGAAGAAGAGGAGCCTGTTCCTGAACAGCACATCCGCAAGGATTTCCGAGAGTCGCTCCTGTTTCAGAATATAGAAATTACAGGTAACTTTATAGCTACATTAGAAATGGGCTACTTTCACCGAGAATGACTAGTGTTTTGTCGTCATACTTGTTAACATGTGTGCGAACAGTATATATACATCTAAGGTTATGGTAAAAAGCGATAATTATTTTTAGTGAATAATTATATATGATCCGATTATGACACAGTACTTTGAAATTAATGAGTTGTCGTTCTATTTGTATCTGTGTAAATTTCAGAGAACCATTCAATTAGTAAAGTTGATCTCACGCTTCCACACAGTATCACAACATGGTCGTTGGAGACTATATCTGTAAACCCTCGTGGCGGAGTTTGCGCCAAGGACCCAATCGAAATAACTGCCCTTAAAGAGTTCTTTATCCAACTGGATCTGCCGTACAAGGTTATCCGGAATGAACACGTACAGATCAAGGTCACACTTTACAACTATAGGGATGTGCCAGTTAGTGGTGAGTTTGTGTGTTAGTCTAACTTACACGGTTGTTCCATTTCGTACGCGCAAAAAAGCTTTAAGAGGGATCGTGAAGGTATGGTATAATGGCCGCAGAAAGACATGTACAAAATAAATGTGACGTTTTCTCATCTGAAATTTAGTTTCGACACTAAAATGTACAGGTCTGAGAATAATCATTTCTATGCCTATGGTAGGAAACCTATATATATATGGAGTGGAAGGTGTTTGTACCGAAGCAGCCCCGGGCCAGCGTTCGGAGAAGAAATCGTTTAGGATTCAGCCCTACTCGTCGTACAAAATTGCATATCCTGTTTTTCCCACTCACAATGGCACTCACGAGATTAGGGTGGAAGCACTTACTCTTTATGATTCGGACGCCATCGTCAAGAAGCTTTATGTTGTGGTAAGCGTTGGCCAGCTAACTATTAGCAATTCAAATATATACTATTCGAAAATTTTGCAGTGCAGTCCAGTGTTAGCATTTTCAGCATGACACATTGCTACCTCAATTAATGATTTTTACCTACAGCAATACTGCTGAAGTGATGTTTAATAAATCTTTCCCTTGAAGCTAAAATGCAAAGATGTGGTTTACTAACGTTAATTTCAGCCTGAAGGTCGTGAAGTGAGAAAATCGTATTCGGTGGCGTTGGATCCTATGAACAGTCAACGTAGAAAAGCCCGAAGTATCACATGTGGACCGAGTTGTGAATGTGAGTCATCCTATTGTTATAATCGCGTCATATTTAACACAACTTAATAATTGACTTGAAATGCACATAAGACCTTCTATGGCAGGACGAGGCCTGTCCGTATGTGTAACTGTGACACTGACAACGGGGGCAAACCGCATAACGCAGGACACACAAAATTTTCTCCACTTAGTAAGAATAGCTTCGACCCTTCAGCGTGTGCTGTTCTCAAACGTCCAAGTTAAGGTGAACTTAATTCAATAGGATCTTCCTCTATCTTCTTAGCGCCGATCGATACTGGAAAGACGGAATCGAATTTTTCGATTGGAAAGAACTATTAGATTACAGTTTTTAGTATGAATCGACAGTAGATCGGCATTTGGCGTTATCGTTTAGAATATTATATCGTTTTATATGATGTTGTACTATAAATTTTCCTTTTAGACATTGCGTTACTTAATCCTTACTATTATCCTCCAGCTAAAATTGACGCGTCGCAGCGGAACCAGACGATCGTCATTGACACATCGCTTCCCGACGATGTTGTCGACGGAACGGACTACGCTACGCTTCGAGTCATCGGCGAAAAGATGGGTCCCGCAATTGTCACCGCTCTTGACGACATTGAATCAATGCTAACTCTACCCAAAGGCTGTGGTGAACAGAACATGATGCGGCTTGCGCCCCTTGTATTCGTTACCGAGTTCCGGAAGGCGATCCAGCAGCTTGACGTCCCTACAGAAAAACGCGCGAAGGACCACATCATGATGGGTATGCACCGCACGCCTAACGCGCACGTTATTGTTGTTATTCCATGTATATATTGCGAACAAGTAATTATAACAGAAGCAAAAATACTCCGCTTATATACAGCAGCCTAGTTACAAAGTCGCTACTATATCCGCGATGGTACAGCGATATTTTTTCGCCTTATACTGCTTTTTTCACGACAAGTTTCTCTACGCATACGCCTGAACTTGAAGTGGCTACGAGGCCTGATTGCATTCGCTACGCGCTGTGTTTAGTATATAGAGTCGTCCATCAATACGATACAGTATCGACATGAAATAAAAGTTGCTTCCATCCACGATCAGAGATCACCCTCGTGATAAAGTCACATAGTCTAGTTTTTTTAGCTAATACGCAGGAAAAACTCTAATCGATGTGTCTGATGATGTAAGAACATGGCGATCCTCATGCTGCAACATTGTTCTTTTCTATATTCACACATTTTCAGCGTACAACCGACAACTGGGTTTCCGGAAGCCTAACGGTTCGTTCAGCGCTTTTCGAAACCGAGGCTCAAGTGTATGGCTTACGGCATTTGTTGCCAAGGTATTTTGTCGAGCGTCTCCCTTTTTTACCGATTCGGAGACGTTCCGGGAGGCTTCTGCAGATGCTGTGGATTGGCTATTGACTAAGCAAGGACGTGAAGGCTCGTTTGAGGAAACCAAACCCATCCTCCACAAGAGTCTGCTCGGTGGGGTAAAAGGTCGAAAAGCGTTGACAGCTTTTGTCACGCTTGCTTTAGATGAATGCCGACATAATATGTAAGTTCTTCTTTACGATTTCATCAATTATTTTCAACTCTAGTCCTGAGCACGCACTTCGTTTTGCGCTATCGATTTAAAGATTCAAAAGAGTGAGCTGCTCTCTATACGGAGATAAAACATTGGCGTGGGGTAATAAATTGAGTTTACTAGAAGTATTTAATATTGTGTTTCATTGCATTTGTAGACGTTCGGAAAATCACCAGAAATGGAGAAGCGTTCTTGATCAGGCTAAATTATATCTTATGCGTACATTGGATCAGACTCACGAGGGCTATACGGCTGCGTTAATGGCATACGCTCTCTCAGACACGAATGTATCATCTCAAGCAATGACAAATCTACGCAATCATTTAATTCTGAACCAAGAGATCAACACTTTCAGTATCGCAACAAATGATAATGCTCCGTCAACGATTGAAGGTAACTAAGTGCATATGATAAACCTATCTTAAGGAAATTCTGCTTTGATATAAATGACTATATGAAGACACGGCTCATAAATAAAATAAATCGATATTGAAACTACAAAGAGATATGTACATCAGTCACGTTGACAAAGACCTTCTAAATCTTCCGTTTACATAAAATGCTATAGTAGGTAGAAGCTAACTGAACGCATCGATTCGTTCAAAAAAAAAGAGCGCCTATCCATGCAGCGGAGGACCACTTGAAAATTATGCACATATATTTCGATCAACCCCAGTAAATCCGTGTGATCCTAAATATTTTCCAGGCAATGGGTATGCTTTGTTGGCTGCTACGAAAACTCAGCGAAACGATATGAGTTTGCCCCTGTCGAACTGGCTAATAACCCAACAGGGTGCCACCGGCGGGTTCCAATCAACTCAGGACACTGTCGTCGCTCTTCAGGCACTTTCGGAGTATTTTTCCAAGAACCGCGAATCCAAGATAGACCTGTCTGTCCTTATCTCACATGGGAAACACTTTAAGCGGGATCTGCGCGTTGCAGAGGATTCGGCAATGACTCTGCAAACGATGACTACGAACGACCTCGGAGACAAAATGTACGTCCATGCAACGGGCAGTGGTACTGGCCTGTTGTCTGTTCTCATCAAGTACAACACGATTCTTCCACTCGCAGAGCGGTGCATTTTTAATGTGACCATAAACGCGACGATCGAGGAGGCAAGTGATATGGACTCGGACCCATACATGGAATCACAAATCATCGATTCCGCAAGAACCCAGGCACTCCAAAAGGTAGATGAGCTTTTAGAGAGATATAAGAAGACCCGTCGTCGGCGCTCAATTCGGCCCGATCAGCTGGTCTATCGTCTCGATGTTTGCGCATATGTTCTTGGTGATGAACCAAGTGGAATGAGCGTAATTGAAGTTGACATGATTACGGGTTACGCGCCGATAAAGGGCGATTTAGTGTTACTTCAACAGCGTCTGAAAATTGACCGCTTTGAAATTCTTCCCGATCGAGTGAACCTTTACATAACTGAATTTCCCGTAGGGAAGAAGCTCTGTTACGATTTCCGGGTGGTCCAGGAGTTCACGGTTAGTAACGCCCAGCCAGCGACCGTTAGCGTGTACGACTACTACACAAAGGGGGGTAACTGCCCAACGTTCTATGAACTTCGTAGTTTCAAGAAAGTGCTCGTAGAGTGCGCTAGTCAAAACAGTGGGTCAAGGCTGGATAAGATGTGTACGTGTATTCAGAATTCGTGTCCTTCAAGAGAGCCGTTCCGGCCAAAAGTTAAAGAGCAGATCCAAACGATCGAACCTGGACGAGAGATTGTTTTGGGGTATATTTGCAACCATGATCTTGCGTTCGTGGGCACTGTCCGCAGTTGCTCTGCTTTCCATCGGACAATCTATTGCCAGGTAATGGTCAGTAATCTAATGTATTCAAAAAGCCCCGAAGCTGGTGATATAGTGACATTCGCAGTTCACGAATACTGTAAAAAGGTGATGATTGAAGGAGATCAGCATCTGTTTCTGACTAATGCTAACCTGCCACATAAAGAAGGTGGAGTTCTCCACAGAAACCATACGCTCAGTTCGAAGTCGATCATCTACAGGCTAAATGGCGCAATTGATGCTAATATTGTCGCTAGTTTTGATTACGTAGCTAAAAATATGCGTTGTCCTGATTGAATGTACAACTGATTTTTGTTCATTTACCATAGGATATATATATATACGAGTGTATAGATATGTATAGATAAAATGCCACTATTTGCAGATTGGGGCATTGTTTAACGTGCCTCAGGTGGTAATTTGCCCATCTCTGTTGTGAATCTACAAAGCTACGAATATATATATATATACTTAATAATTTTTAATAAAGTTACTATATGTAGAATGACGGCAGTGTTTTTGACTTCTGCCACATAGAATTGTCGTCGTTCTCAATCCTTATTACTTCGGTAGGATTAGAAACAAAGGAAGCGAATTCAAAGAACAGTAAGGCAAATGTAATTTGTCGTCGTTCGTGTCATGCCAATAAATTTCACCGCATGTTTGGTCTATCAAACAGATACCAGCTCGTCCAATGGCCTTTCTCTTTTCAGACCTTACCCAACTAACGGGTTCTGTCTATGACGACAAAACAATTTTGCCCAACTGTAGTTGCCCCGTGAACACGCATACTCAAGCAGATTGTAGCGTTCAAGACAGCACAAGTAGTTTTTCATGCAAAAAGACGATTTAAAACCTAAAAGCCTCCTCTATTGTTACGCGGTCCCAGTTCAGTTAAAACGTCCGTAAAAAGATGACTGAGTTTTTTTTGTCTTTGTTATAATTCTATTGACAAATATGCCAGTACAAAGGCACCCCCAGATTAGCCCTTTCTGTACGTTGCTCTAGTATACAAATGTTATTTTCGGCACGTGCGCATTGTATAGGTAAGTTCCCTGCATCAATCGGTGATGAATTAATAGCAAAACGTTTACAACTATCGTTGGTTACTCCTAAGAGTATAATATACATTAATAGTAATAAAGATTTTCACAGATTAATTAGTACACATCAAAAAAGCACTGTTTGCTAACTTTTTAAACAGAGGAAATAACGTTCAACGAGTCTCTCTGAAGTAAATTACATCTTATTTAAATGTCAACATAGTCTCAGACTTGACTCTATTTTGACCGGTGGCAGATGACACGATTACGTTTCTGCAAGTAGCTATAACTACATGCACAGTGGCATGTAATAGCCGAAATGAGCTTGAAACAATTCCGTTCGATACTCAAGATTCTCCACAATACCCTCTGAATGCAGTTCATGTAACTACAAAATAGTCGATTGGTAGGGTGGAAGACACAATAGAGAAATGTCAGTTTTTGAGAATGAATGAAGAATGTGCATATAGAAATAAATCTGTGCGATCGTTCCGGGTCCGAGGGCGTCCGACATACAAAACGCGTGAACGTAATGATGAGAAATTGATTTCCCGAGTGACGCTTGCCACCGCAGACGGGGACTGCCTGCACAACATCGGTGTCGCAATCGAGCCTGGGCCCAAAACTTATTCCTGCAGTTGGATCGGATGGATATGCGCCTATCAGCTTTTGCAGGCCCGTCTACCCTAATAAATCCCCCCAACCTCGCACCCCAGATTTGTTGTCCTCGTTTAGGTGATTTGAGCCTGGCTCAGCCTCTTAATTCCGCGAGTCGATTACGGAGGAATAAGGACGAGAGCAAATGAGGACTACCAAATTCAAAAATCGAACGAAGCGATAGTAGCAGGCACGGCGAAAGCGACGAATTCTGCGACCCGCCTATGGGAAAGAGTAGCAAATGCGGCAGAACAGCGGACGGAGACAGCCCAGGGAGCTCAAAGGGGCAAATCAATATAACCAGGAAACCGCCTATTTCCATGCCGCCTTATTTATGTTACAGCTTCTGACAGGACCTTTTTCTCAGTATATCTAGATGCCTATATCTCCAGCATTGTATGTCTGTTCATATATTACTGTGAATGCGTGTCTGTGTGTGTGCGTGTGCCTGCAAGTGTATCCAAATGCAAGTTAAATTTAGGCGTCCAAGCAGCCAGGCACCATCCCATGGCATGCTTTAGGGCACAGACATTCAGCAGGCCCTCTCTGCCTTCACCTTCTGGCGTTGATTCGACCGCTTTCTGATTTCAGCTCTCGGTCCTGATTTTGAACGCGACGCTAAGCAGCGACTAGCTTAACCATCTACCCAGTGTCGATAAGGGAAATGGCCGCAAAGATCACTATGTCGTAACTCCTTTGTGAAGACCCAATATGCTGTTTCTGTCTTTCTCTGGGAGAGCTGAATAGGAATCGTTGCTACAAGTAGTCAACGTTGCTTGGGAGCTGCGTTAGCCAAAACCTAACGCGCGCGTTTTGGCAAGCTCTCACCTGGTGAGATTCCCAGTAGAACAACTTCCATTTGAGGCCTTTGCCGACCCAACAAGTTTTCAGTCAGCGGAACCCTCCCGCAAGTTTCTTCTCGTCTGGTTCGGCACGCAAGAGTGCTCTTCGTATCGGATCGAAAGTCGAATAAGCCTTGACTTGCAACGCAGTCTTTGTTATCTGTTCCTCATCAACCCTTCTTTTTATTCAAGTCGGCCCACATCAGCACTCAATTTATCCATTTCACAATGGTAAGGTGCATCAGAAGCGGCATAATGGCCGCCACAACCTGAATAGAAGGTAAGCTAGCAACTGTGTTCAGACTCGATGCACGACAAGGATGGACGACAGACCGTCGAATTCGGTAGGGCCAATCGACGGCGGATCATTCATTGCCAGAGACTAGTATCATGGTTAAAATAACAGCAATTTCCAGTTCTAGTGTTTCCGTATTATTGGTGTGTTCCAAACAAACTAAAAACGGGCCATGATATAGCCTGAATCGCTTTTGTTGGAAATGTTTGAAAGTCATACATAACAGACTTAATAGATGTATCCTAAAGAACACGTAATTAAACCTGAATAGAATATATAACTGAAGAACAAAAGATATACCATTGCGGCTACTCGGAAAAGCAAAGAAACATGTTCTATGTTTTCCTAGCGTCCGAAGGGACCAACCTCTGACTGAAAGGGAGCAACAGTCTATAGCTTAACTTCGCGTGAATGAAGAAAGCAATTTTCCAATGACCTACAGGGTTTTTACAAATAGACTTTGTACGATCTGTGATCTTGGTAAATTGGCCTTCTGTGGCATTTAGAGAAACTTAAATTATAGTAGGCACCCTGATGGCAGCAAATGTAAATGACCTTCAGCAAGCTTCTGGTTCGCTTTCTATCTGATCCACACAATCCGAAGATACAGCCAAACAATAGTAGGGATAGTAATACTAAAGCACATTGGATCAAACGTTAAATTATGAGTAATGAAAAAAAAAGACAGTGTGTATGTTTGGGACAGAGCATCACTGAGGTGTACCTGCCGTGTCAACTGCTTCAAAATGAAGCGAACGACGAAAACAGCGTCTCAAAAAGATATGAAGCCTTATGCTAGGTGATTAACATGTTGCTCGAACTTAATACTCTGCTTAACTAGCCTAAAAAATGTAAAGGTAACATTTTTCGCTTTTATTGTTCTATGAAACTGCACTGAAAGTTACAAAATTTTATATTCGACATAGAAGTTTTCGTGTTTCGTTCGCGTTCGTGTTTGTGCTGCGTCTCTGCGAACTAATAACAAGTGATCGTAGATGAATAAAAAGTTCATCACGTTATAAGGACTAACGATCATTAGCATTAAGGGTTGCAAAAATAACAAATAGCCTTAATGACTCAGACGCACGTAATATTTATTTAATCTATCTATTAATAATACAATTAGAATCGTCATCATTCATCAGCACAGCCAGCAGCCGTCATCGTTGGTAAACATTTTTCGGCACGAATCGTCACCATGGTGCCCACCTAATAGCGGTGTACAATGAGGAAAGTCTCGCAAACTCATTGTTCGGTGCGACTCAAGCCAGGCAAGAAAGAGCCTGCCTATATATCGTCTTCGTTTCTACTGATCAATTAAACATACTCTAGTATGGAGGGTATTTTTGACATCTCAGTTTAACACTAACTGCTGTCCGTAGCAACCTATCTTCTGTGAATAGCGTCTGCTTTGCTTTCCTTCTTTTTACTAAACTAATCCAAACGAATGATCATAAACTGTGTAAACTAACGGCTACGATATTGTATCGATAGCGTCTTAGTTAACCCTTATTGCTACTATATTCCAATCAGTATAGTTTAATTCGGCCGTACACAAAGGCTTTGTGCTTCTACGAACTGGGTCGTCGTTTACCGGAACAGATCTTCAGTGGAAATTTCAGTTTTTTTTATAAACAATAATAGCCATTTATCTACAAGTGTTGATGTTCTCTAGTTTCGGTTGTTTTTATGCGTCTTCCATTACGTATAAATACACACAAATGATGAAGAGAAAATGATGAGTATTAATGTCGTATCATAGCTCTGGTAGGCTCATAGTCCTCTCGTACATCATCCTGCCGGCGTCATATAAGAGCGACCAAGGTATATATATATATATATATATATATATATATATATATATAGACCTTGGTCGTGGTAATCTTAGACATTCGCTTATATATTAGACTGTGCTATGCGGTTGTCACTTGTTACCTATCCGATAAACTCGCATGAGCGAGACATACGTGTTTGGCCTTGTTCCGTGAATATAAAGCCAATATCTGGGACTTTCAGGATTATCTATCAGAAATTGTTTCTTCGATCTTTAAGTTTCTACCTCCATCACACGTCTATTCTCACGCGACCCTTAAATGTTGTTCTCAGTAGTCCCAGTTATTTGTTAGACACACGAATTACACTCAACACGCAAGCATTTTACCACTCAAATTTACGATTCATTGTCCCTGTCCTGTGTACTCCTTGCCTTCGGTGTGTATATATGTATATATAAACTTATAGAACTGACGTTGTTCTTTTTGCTGTCGTGCGTAGCACGGGTTGTTATTGTCGGATAGTAGTACATAACAAAACCTGTTCCTTAGCGCGTCGAATTGATTCCGGTAGCATCAAACAGAACTAATCCGTTTTCTGTGACCGACCGATGCTCAACATGCAGACTTTTTCAGCGGCTGAAATGTCCTGAGAACGAGTTGCGGTGAATTTATTACAGAGTTGTTTCCCGTTGGCGAAGCGACTGTGGCAATCGAGGCCAAAGGAGAAGGGGATGGTAACGTTGGAGGAGCTACCGGAATTGGGTTGTGCGCGCGAGGCAACGATCCTGTCGACGGTAACTAGATGAGACGAAAACGATAAAAGACGGTAAGTGATTACTGGTTAATATTTACCTCACAGAATACACGAAATAAATCCAGATGACAATTTTTCTATCGACCTTCATAAAAAAACCGACAACAGTATTTTTAAAATCAAGTTAGGAAATTTTGAGTGTCGCATCAGGTGACAAAATCAGAATGATAACACAACCTAAAGTTCTTTGTTCAGCTAGTGCCCTTTTCCCCCCCTGTTAGAGTCAATTCGAGGCTAACAGCACAGTCCGCGAATCAAGCTGCGGTTGTCGAGTTAAATCCGTTATTGTAGAACGATAAGAACGTGAACGAGATGATCAAAGGATGAACTAGCTAGAAAGAATAGTTAGCCAACGGGGGACAGTTTGCTAAAAATACATTGCTGCACACATCAGCTAAGGTTAACCGTGTATATTTAAAGCAATAAAGATTGACCCAAGCCCTTGTTCCCCCCTAAGAAAAAGAGGCAAAAGACAGGGCTCTAATAACGAAAATGCAGAATATTACAAATGTATTAAAATCAAATAAAACTAAAACAAAACGAACTCAAACCTTTGGCAAATAAAACTTATTCAACAACAGTCAATGTCAGAGAGACGGTTGATTCGGTAGATTTTTTCTGCTCGACTGAATTGTACAGGTAAAAGCTGGCCGTATCTGCATGTAACAAGGTCACAGAGGTCATATCAAGCCACGTAGAATTGGCGTCACGCGGTGATGACACTTCCCACGGGCTGATGCGGGGGTTGCCACTGGTGAGTCGAACTGCCAGTGGGCGACGCCATAGCGTGATGGGCTGGCACGTTGGTTACCTTTGCAAGCGGAGGGGTAGGTGTGTGGACTGGAGGTTGACTGACGGGGGGATTTTGAAATGTCACTCGCATAGCGCTGCCGGACGAACCAGACGTCGTCGAGCTGAAAGCACAACATAGACAGAGAGCAGGACGCAGCGAAGGAAAACGTTAAATGTAGCGAGAACTCACGTGAATAGACGCACACGTAAATGTTACTACTTACTACACAGCCAGCGTTGGCGACAAGTGGCGGTGTCAAACGAAATTACGTTGAATTACTTACAGCCAAGTTAACACGCGTCTAATGTTTAACTGCCTGTGATGGGCCTGGGGCAATTTACTTGGTGTTAGATTGAAGGCGGGATACATGTGGCCGTTACCGCGATACGTGCGTTTCTAGTGCGTAACCAATGGTAAGGAGTAGCCGACATGGCCTAGGACTAGCTACTATACAAAATACAGTGAAGCGAACCGAGACAGTAAGAGGCTGATGAAGTCAAATAAATGTGTTTAATGTCGGACAGCAAAAGCTGAGAAGAACACGCCAAAGACATGACGCGTTTAAGGTGAAAACGTACGATGGGGTAAAATCCCGGTGGGATGAACTCAGCACCGCTATTGCAAAGTTCAGCGGCAGCGACCGTATCCCACTAGAACTCTCCCAATTCACTGAACAAATTTCACCAAGGAGTCAAACCGACATCTCTGATTGGGTGATTGTCGGCTGCTGAATGGCCATTGCAGACTTTGTCCAGCACAACCTACCGTTTAAGTAACGAAATCGATTGCAGCTAAGCTGTGAAAGCCCTATTTTTCCCTTACCGACTGACTAGTATATATATATGTGTATGTATAAGAGGATATATATATGTGTTCTTAACGAAGAAACTTGGGGCAGATGGAGGGTGGTAAAAGAGGCACAGGACCAAGGCTTGAAGTGTAAAACTCAATAGGGAGTAAAAGCCTGTGAAGCTGAAAACGAGGAAGACTAAGATTTACTGCGGTACTTCCTAGTCCAGTCCAGCGACGCAGCAGAACCAGCTCTAAGAGAGCAAAGTTGCGTAAGGCAGCAAAGGAAACGAGGTGACCCTCGAGATCAGACGGCGAGGCTAGAGAAGACCTACGGGAGATAGAGGAACAAAAAGGGCAATCCAACGAGTGACTGACTTCGCTGCTTATAGACTGTTCTTCTTTACCCATTGCTTCATGCGTATAGCTAGTAAAAACTAGCACAGTTTGTTCCAAGTTTGCCACTATCACATATTGGTCTGTTGCATGTATGTGCTTTGGGTCGTTATGGTAAGACGCTATTAAATTTTTCTTAGCCCGGACTGACATAAATATCAAGTGAGAATTGTTTCATAGCATGAGCGCCAAACATGAAATCCAATGAGCTCTAATGAGGGGCCATTATAGGTTCGGTGGTTTGTTTTCCAAATACAATTGGAGGTCGGCATATATCGGCTACTAGAGATCTTGTCACGTTCGGAATATATAAAGATGTGACTTGTTCAAAAAAAAAATGTTTTATGGTAGCCGGGAATGCCTTTTACGATCATCACAGTGTAGAGACGCTTGAGGTACTATTTGGATTTTCATTATCGTGTCACAGCAGTCCGTTATTTTCGCTATTATCGAGATACGCTCGAGGACAAAAAGGGTGTATGGGTGTACAGCTGTTGCCACAAAGATCCGACAGCCCGAAGTTGGGGAGTTGACAGGGTATTGACGTCACTTAAATTGGACTCGGTGGTCCGACGACAATACAGTATCGAAGTTCACTGAATTTCTCTTCATTATCTGCTACGTAGACGTCTAAATCGCGGTTTAGGCTCATGAAGTCTGAAAACGGTTTGTTTTCGCTAAAGGAACTCTTTTGCTAAATGTTTTCGAATAAATTAGAAGAGCCACTTGTTTCCATCCAAACGCGTCTAGATTTTATTATTGTACAAAGATGACGCGAAAACGATAACGCCTAGTTAAGAATAGAATATCTAAATGTTGCGCTTAAAATTCCTCCTTTACTAACATGCTCATGCAATGAAATTCATATTCATATCATAAAAAGCAATGAAATTGTATGTTTTAGTTAATTGTTTACAATAAAAAAATTGTCATTAAAACACATACATATATGCGCATGATAAAGGTAAATAAATCGAATTAATTATGAGACAGGTTTTACTGGATATACAGTATGTTACTATATAAATTATATTCGTTTGAAATTGACTATTCATTAAAACCGTTGAATTGAGCAACTAATGAGCTGCGCTGTGCAAACTTCTACAGTGACCAAACAGGGGTTGCTTACCCAGCAGAGTTGTGTTTTGGTAGCCTGGGTGGAACGACAGGCGAGGTTGACGTCGTAGCGGCTGAGTGGTAACCGGATGACACGGGAGTCATTTGAGGCGACGAGAGCAACGAAGGTGGACCAATCAGGTCGCCGACCACCTCTCGGTGGATCACCGTCTGCTGAGGGGTTCTTCTTTGCCATATAAACGATGTAGATCGAGGTGAGAGCAAAAGCCGTCAAATGGCACCGTATTCATGGCGTTGTATGATGGACAGGGGAACAAAATGGCGATATAACCGCAACAGCAGAAGCACCATAAGTGAAGTTAGCAGACGCACGCAGAAATAGAGAAAAAGAGTGTAAAGCAAGCTGACGTTAGTGAAATTGACGTGAACATTCTCAGACATACGTTTACACACCGTCGTAAATGGTCTTATATCTAGCCTCCTCGTAATCATCGCGACCGTCATCATCATTGTCGATGGGTAACGCATGCTCTCGAGATTAGATGCAGGCATTTATTTTGACTTGGAATACGCCCGCAGGCTGTTTCGGTGACAGGCCGAGGGAATTAGCGAACGCGTGTCAGGAATACGATGTGGATGAGTCTGGCGTAACGAAACGTTTTAATAGCCAAAGTTGAGAGCAAGGACGAGCTGATAATGGTACTCGAATAGATGTATTAGATACAAACCACATAATCTACGAGACAACATAAAGGAAATATTCTAGCATTGTACTCGCAACAGACAGGGAACAATCAATATTCTGCGTTTAGACAAATATTTTATATCTTACATGATCGCTAGCTGCTTGAAACCCAGTCAGCAGAAATGCGTCTAAGCATGCTGGGCAGCGTATTTCATCGTTCAACTGTATTTCAAAGCAAGGCATTACGAAAATTGGCAACAACCCAATAGCGAATTTCTAAGTGTCTAGGAATGTTCAAGCAAAAAAGAAGCGCCCGTACTAATCTACGAGTGCCTACGTAATCAGATAAGCTACCTAACAAGGCTTCAAAGAAGCACCAGAAATACAATAGGTTGCACGTATTATATCATCGTTCTGTTACAGTGTAACCTGTCTGCACAACGAGGTGGTGAAATGTAGAACCGGTGGGCATGCTAAGGCCGGAGGGGTGGCATGCAGGTTGCAGTGAAGATGGCAACAACCCTTCTTACCTGGACGAGTTGAATGAATGATACGAGTTTGAAGCGTGCAGAAGGTTCGATGGAAAACCTGGGAAGTTACTGCTTTGGCCGTTCTGGATGCTGTGATATTGATGATATGATTGTAGGTGGTTCTCGGTTGATTGATGGTTATGAGGCCTGGATAGATTGTTAGTCATGCGCGTTAGATGACAGTATCGTTCGTTAACACAATGATGAAATATTACCAACCAAAAAAAAGAGTTGGGATTAAATGAAGCTGTATCCTTTGGCCGTATTACATTCCCATAGAACAAGTAAGTATGATAGGGTAGAATGGAAAAGACCGCCTTTTAGAAACAATCACACAAGCCAGTAACATCCCATGCCGTCGAACAATCGTTTGCATTGCTCACGTTAGTCAGTAAAGAATTGGCACAACAAACCCATACCCAATCGTTAGGGTATATCGACACATTGTAAATAACATTGGTAAACCTCAGGCATTTTCCATATACAGAATTTACTGCTGTGTGCAGTAATCCAAAAGCATCCATCCATGCATAAATCATTAGGTTCGATAGAAGGCGCCATTGGCGGTCGAAGAATAGACAGACGCAGAACCGCTATTAAAAATAATTGTAGCAGATCCATTCCGGTCGAACACAAGCCTGCCAAAAGGACATCATCCTTTCCCCAGAGAATAGTCGATGATGCTGGTGAAGGCCGTACTCGTCCTGTGCTTTTGCTGTGATGTTTTTGGCTTGCTGTCAACTTGCCTCGAGGGTTTCCACCCGTTGATCTCAGAACTTGGCGTAGGGGGCGCACTAGGCGTGCCCGGTGTTCCGGCCACATGATCGCCAAGATTGTCCTCGCTTTTTGTTCTCGATGCCACCTCCGGGAGGCCTGGGGACGAAAAACGAAAGTGCCCAAAACCCATGCAAAAAACATGGACGCACATAAATGCACAATGGAAGTGAGTCAAAAGGTTGTGCTATTGCTAAAGCTACAGCAAGTGTTATCGCTGTTCTTCCAGTTACTGCACCAAGAAATGATTTTGTCCGCGCTTAGCTGGTCAACCTTAGCCTGTTGTTCCGAACAAGGAGATATGATTACGTAATGTGGCAGGCCAATGCATACATATTGAAGGGATAATTACTTGCACGTAGCCATATTCTGAGCCCTAAAGATGCTAAAGATAAAAACTAACTAAACCTAGAGATACAACACTCGAAAGTAACTTAATAGCTTACTATCTAAAGCGATCTACCGTTATGATCTTTTATTTTTATGATATACAAATATAAGTTGGTACTCTTCTGATCACGATATCATTATACCTGTCAGCCAAAAAGCTCACATCATTATAATGTTCGTGCGGGCAAAAAAAATTGGCCCAATTTCAAATAAACGTTCAATATTAAACGGCTTTTTAGTTTTTTGATTAGATTTGTTTATTTCCGGAGGTGATTTAAGCTAATGTCGGTCGTTCTACATGCAACCAATGACGAGACCGCAAACAAATAAACAAAGCCCACCGGGGCAGCAAGAACTCTGTTCTTCCAAATCAAACTGCCGCATCGTTTCCTATACCATGAACTATTGAGGATGCGCTTCTCACAACTGCTTCCTGGCGAGTACTTCGTCACAAATGAAATTACTATAAAGGTACGCGGATAATGATGGAGAGAGCCAAATGCAGAGCAGGTATAGAACTTCTCTGTGTCGCAATTGCGTCAGTTTTTGTCAAGCTGCTATAATAACGAGATGTAGCACGGAGCAATTAATTATTTGCTCTCTATGAGACACTCGCACTTAACTAAAAGGTAGGAAGCGGGAAGCCTAAGTTAAAATGTAATCATTAATAATAGGGAGTAATAGTTAGGTCTATATTCAACCAATCAAAGGGTTTCCAGTCTGTCTAAGACAGTGGGTAATGAATGAAATGGCCTTCGATCGCGTGTAGACTGTTCCGTCAATGCTTAAAATTGACCATTCGGAACCCATACATAGGAGCATTGAAAAACACTGGACGCATCCAACGGAGATCTGATATGATTATTTATTCTACGTTATCATTTGGTTTCTTAGCTTGAAATTATCTCTGCTCAACTAACCTGCTGTATGTTCATTTTGGTACGATTGAAAATGCTGTGCTTGTTGTTGATGGCTATGGTTATGCTGATACGGTGGCGGGGGCGTCGAATGATGTAAGCGCGTTTGCGAAGCGTGGTGATGGGACGAGCTCACATTGCTCGGTGACGAAACGCCACCTGGACCTTCTTTCAATTGCTGTCTGTAATTTAACTGGCTATGGCTTGACTGATGCCCCACACTATTTGGCCCCTGGGAGCAGACAGACCGCTTCGAGTGCGACGACCCCGTTTCTGGGTTTTGATTCTTAACGACGGCCACCTTGGCACGTCGTTGAGAGTTTTCGTTATATCTAAAGCAGGAACAAAAAAAGAGCCGTAATTGTTAATTTAAGTGAAAAATCTGCTTTTTTTTTGCAACAACAAAATTTTCTGTTGAATATTGAGCAAGTGTGAAAAAACGTCTGCGAGGGGATACGAGATATATATATAAAAAAGCTATCAGAAGTAAATGTTGATTTGATTCGCAAACATGCATGTGAATTATAATTGATCGAGGTACCTCTGCGTCCAAAAACCTCGTGTATGCCCCACCTGTTTGAATTTACCAAAGACCACGACTAAAATCATACTTATAAAATGCTAAATAAATCTCGCAGGTACAGTAACATTAGGCGATGACCACAATTAGAAAGGAGATCGCGAAGGATCGGCTTAAAAATTCCCGAATCTACATGGATCCTTACTCGAATTTCTTCCAGGCTCACTCGGAGAACACCAAGGAGGAGTAGAGAGTTCAGGGATCCTGATTCATCTCGCCAAACCGTGTTTCGCCGGGATCAAATAACGAAGAGAAAGCCATTACATGATAAAACGTGTTCATCTTCCGCGCAAAAAGGCGTTAACTCCTTTGAAGTTCAACCCGTATAGTGACGATCCATAGCCATTTTAATTTGTAAGCACTAATTTCGACCCGTTTGAGGTAAATGTGACGCCGAGTCTATCCAAATGTTGCAGACACTCATTTCTATCTAGGGTTCCACGTTCCGTAAAACTTCTGCCCACCCTTACCCGGCGGAGGATTCACCATATGAAACATGTTTAACTAACCGACAAAAGCACAGAGTGCACCTGTCACCTGTCAGAGGCCGCGGAACAAAAAGCGGGGCCCGGCGAAAACGAAACGCTCAGACATGACCCCACGAACGTTCCGTAGCTTTGAAATAGAATGACGATACTGCAGTTCTGCGAAAATGTTTCGTCATAGAGCGATCGACCATTGGGCTATCGGGGATCGACAAAAAGCGCTATGGGTGGGGAAAGGCCACTCAGTCATTGGTCTTGTCACTAACTATTGTATTGTATGACTGACTGTTTTGCTTCTAGCGAATGTTTTTCACCAGAAATAAACCAGGAATTGGCAATTTTTGGTATGAAGTAGATATAACAGTTGCCCTCGGACCTGGCGATCGGGAATGCCCTATTTAATTCTTTTAAAATATTTTCTTGACATAGCCGGATCGACTACTTGATCGAGTGTCATCTTTTATAGATGCGGATAAAAAGGTAAATTAGGACGAAATAATGTAGAGTTTCTAATTGCAGCGATTAACATGAGAAGCTTCCCGTAGGATATGCGTACTGATGATTATTGATAGATATTATCCTGGTGCTACTCACCTTATCCTGAACAAGCGAGAATCGGTCTCGACTTTTGTGTATTTAATGTCGTCCACAGGAGCACCGTTCGGACCGGCCAATTGAGGTTCGAGCATGTTATATTCGATAAGTCGACGTACCTCATGAGGTATGAGGTTCTCACGACGGCCAGGACTTTTCGAACGATGTTTGCGGTGCCTTTTTCTGGACGATGAACCTGCACTGAACACGGCTTCGCTTTCCGTCTCCACGCCCGATTGCACGTAACCGCTACAACGAGGTTTTGACGAGCTCTCACTACCATCTGCTCCGCCAGAGCTCGTTAACGAACGCACAACGGCACTTTGTGGAGATCTGCAGTAATATGCGTATCGTTTAAGGTGTTTCATCACAACAAACAACGAATAAACAACTGTCAGCAAGAAACGTATTACATGTTCGACGTCAATTTTCAACAAACATCCACTATATGCTGCAGTGAATAGATAGACATTTCTCTCTATAGGATACACTTCCTATATATACAAAAATGTTCCGCATATATGACCTAATCAAATTGGTTGAGTCGTTTTTCCTTAAGTTATTCGTGCAGGAACACCTAAGATTCTTTCGTGGCTATTATTGCCATGAGGTGCTTGTCGAGCGCCTGGATACGGCAGGGGATAAATGTCAGTGACAAGAAAGCGAGGCAAAACGACACAACCGCAAGTTTCGTAACGAACCTGTCACACGTTTATCGTACCTATGTATATATAATAGACAGCGATAAGCGCTAGTCGATAGTTTTGTTCTTTTAGAAAAGTAAGATGAACACATCCAGAGAAAGATGCACGTATTTTTGATTGAAGCCAGAGTTGGACGATTGCCTTCTTTGGCCGTGTCAGGCGTTGTGTGCCTGCAGCAGCTTTAGCGTTGCCATTTTCCTTGTCGCTGCCTTCGTTATCATGATAGTCGGCACCGCTTTACGCGCCTGTCGCCCTAAGCTGTTCTGAAGGAGATCCACCCATTGCATGTAACAGGTTCTACCCCATCATAGGCCGTTAGCCGTTTTCAGAAGACATGAGCTGATGCTAATGCTACCACTAATGCCAAAAGATCTATCCTCAACGCTAGTGTCTACACCCCCAACTGTTGGTGCTCCCCGCCGACCAAACCGTGGGGACAATAAGAGACCATCAGCGTGTGCTGCATTACATCCTACTGCCATATTATCCTTAGAGGCGCGTTCTAAGAAGCACGCTGCCGATGCCGTTGAGAAAGGCGGATGATAGCTCATCATCAAGATCCTTCCTCAGTCCAGCAAATCACCACCGCAAGGAAAGCAGTGTACGGAACAGGCAAGCGTCGAAGGAATCAACGAACAAACTGGGAACTGTGTTGGAGCATGAAGGACCGGTCATGGGTGCCTGAGTGCATTTAAGGACGACGGGGCGAAGGAGGCATTTGTGCTCGCCGTAAAGAAACTGGCCAAAAGGAGTCACTGCCGGGCCAGATCTATTCCACGCTTGAATCTCCACAATAATGGTTAGCTCGCTTCTTTTGAAAGAGAGAGTAGTGCATTGGCCTAAAATAGATATTCCGACGGACCTCGAAATAAGCAGCATCGTCATATACTATTATGGTATATATTTATACATATATATGGCAAAAGCTGAAATGTAAATAAGCGATAACCGTTTTTGTTAATGCTTATTATTGGTTAATAACAAAAATTCTGATAATAACCTTTACGTGAGCCGATACCGTTGTTTAATAAAAAATATGGAGGTTTTTGACATTATGCAGCGACTTACTCTAAGGCGCTTATTATTATTAATTATTAAAGATGTTATTAAAGATTAATGCTACTAGTATGATGAGTAAGCTGTTTTCTTGGTACGTTAGTGAAACGATCATCAGTGCTGCTGCTACACACTGCAGTAGCAGATAGTCACTAGCATCAATTGGATCCATGTAGTTGACCAGGGCCAGCTGAGCTGGTCCTATACTCTGTATGTGCACGACCAGTATTTTATTCAAGGACCGAAGCTTAGACAATCAAAAGGACGTTTTGCTAACCGCTCAAGCTATTTCAAAGAGAGAGAGAGAGAGAGAGAGAGGAGAGAGAGAGAGAGAAAGAAAACTAGGAAAGGCTTGTCTCGTTAGATGGACGGTTTTCGTCATTCCTTTCTGTTCGGTAGAAGAGGCTAGAAAGCTAATTGCAATATGCAAGCGATAATCTTCTTTCTGAGCTTCTTGTTATCATTTATGCGCATATCTATAGGCGCGCAGAGTTTGCGGTACAAATCACAAAATCACTATTGTAATATCTTAGTTAG
>NW_019213047.1:151955-159771 GCF_002532875.2 Varroa jacobsoni | reverse complement strand
TATATATAGCTAAAAGGTTCGATGGTGTTACGAGGTATAAAGGCACTTTACCGCAGCCAAACGGATGACGGCTATCCTGATTCGCTTGCTGGCTGTGCACCTCTCTCTAGCCATCTACTTGCGTAATGATGTTAATGCAGAATAAACGTATTACGATTCACGTTGCGACCACCTGCTGCGTCACTCCTTAGCAGTACTCATTGCATTAGAGTATACCAGTATAGCCTATGCGTGGTCGCTCGTTTCTCGCTGCCCGGTTTCCTCCGCGTTTCCTCTCCTACTCTCTACTTATCATTTCCTCTCTTCGTGCGAGTCTGTGTAGCTCGCCACATTTAAAGGCTAGTTTGCCTCGCAGGCCGACCTCTGCTTCGGCGCCAGTTCCTTGCGCTGCCACCTCTCCGCCCAAACTTATCGACTCCAGCTCAGCCAATAGTGCCCTGACTACTATTGACTTTTACTACGCTTGCAGCAGGCCACTAATACAGGCACCTCTACAGGCCACTGTCACAGGCACCGCTAAGGTTATTGCCACAGGCGTCGCTACAAACCACTGCCACAAGCACTGCTACAGAACTCTGTCGCAATCGGTACCTAAGCGAACGCTTCTATCAGCAAGCAGTATGTATCTTGACTGTAGCTGCCAGAATGGCTTCCTTTTTATCTTCGTGGCCTTTTTCCTCTCCTCTCTTAACTCTTTGCATCCCGTTCGTCTGATCCATCTGGCCTGCAGATTTTCCGCAGAGTATTTGTTTCATGTCTAAACTGACCAACTCAGCGTCTGTCCTCCCTCACCGGCATTGTACCTACATTTTCTTTCCGTTTGCCTGCTTTTTTCATAGTCAGAGCTTTCACATGGCAGTCCAACAAGTTCTGCTTACGTGCGTATAACTGTTCCCTCGCCGATGGTCTATGAGCCGCATGCGCCTGTTCCACTTGAGCTTTCGGTCTCATTGCGTTCTGCGAGGACCGTCGTATCCTGCACCACTCTATGCTTTTCTCTCTATTGTGCTCTGCATGCGGAAGCAGCTCGTCGTGGGGTACGAAGATTCGGCACGGCCTCTTGACTGGCACATTGCGACTGATTCGGTTCGTTTAGTAGCAGCAACTAACAGGTAAAAGCAAGGCCGAAATTGGGGTCTCAACTAGAGACGAAAACGGCACATCGACGTTAGGGATACAAACGGTTGAGGGCTTAGGTTTAGTTGCTTCTGCTGCTACCGTTGGCAATGGAGGCAGTGCATTGCCTGCTCAGACGTATGTGGTCGGTTTGGTGCAGAACGGCTTCAGCCAGTAGTCGCCACTACCTTCTATTGTAACAGTCTGCAGGATTACTCGGGATAGTCTTTGACTTTGCGCCTTCTTCCACATAACGGCGCACTGCATTCTCGTTCTGGCAAACTAATAGGCCATAGCCGGAATACCCGGAAGCATTAATTCGATTGAATGCGACGCTAGTGGGAGCTGTATCTATGACGTAGTAAGGCGGCGTGGCATAAACCCCCAGGAGTGCTTTAATGAAAAAGTATTACTGTATTTCTTCTACTATCGTATGAAAACCAAGCCTTAGCGCAAAACAAAAACTGACAGTTGATTTTCTTCTGGTCTTTTCGCTCACGAAGATTATTGTTAATAGTTACTGCTGACAATCACTGAGGTAACATAAACTAGGTTTGATTGACATAATTTACCAAAGCTAGTTCGTATTCCTCTTAACTTGCGTGTGTCTACGAAATGAGTTTCGGATTAGCTAGGGGTTGGAAAACAAACGTTATTTGTATAAACGATTACTTATAGAGCAATCAGAGGTTACACACTGGGCATACTTATATTGGGCCCTGCTGACAGTTGATTCCGTATTGATACTAATTACTTTACAGTTTCATTAAGTCTGATACTGTTATCTAGTGTTTTGAGCCGACAAGGATATTGCTGATGACTATTACTATGAAGACCTTTGAACAACTACGCTTGAGTAACGTGGGTTTTGCACGCTCGAAAAGTACGCAAAGATACTTCTTTGAGACGGAATGCGCCGAACGCGTACATATATCTTAATTTCCTCTAAATCCACATAGGAAAATAACCTGGGCAGGGCTGTCTGAACCTATCCATGTATTCTGCGGATTCAAATTATGATATTGAGGGACATACGAGATGGAGCTGTTCAGCGCTTGGTGATGCTGCTGTCTTCGCTTTTGACTTTCGAGCCACTGGGGTTGGCTGTCCACCAGTTCGAGGGCACTGCCTCGATGTGACGTGTTTCCATTGCTTTGATGATTAGGCTGCCGGTGTCGATGCCCCGAATGACGAAGAACGCTCTCACATTCACTTCCGGACACCTCGCTACGTGAGTGGTAACTGCTGTTAAGCGGATACATACAAAAATCGAAACAATTAAAAACCGTTAGATGGAGCATGTAATCTTTGAATTGTATATAGAGTTGGTCTTTGTCCATATGTTTTATGATGAAGGCACCTTTTCATATTTTCGTTTCTAGGAAAGGCCATTCCGTAGCGCTTATGGTTTCATGGTAGATATAAGGAGCATGGCAGGCTGGAACGACGTACGTAACCGGTTATAACCGGATTGCTTACCTAGATTACTTTAACAAAACGTATGAAAAAGGTGTACGCGCCTACGGAAAGGGTATGCGTAGTTTTATCATTATGACAGGAAAATTATTTTTTTTTCGAAAATTATTTTCTCAAGCGGCTAGAACTTGTTTACTACCCTATAATTCTCTTCAATTCAGGACTCGATCGTTTTGGAACAAGGCACCTGTTTCAATACCCTTGACTGATGTCAGGAATTACCCCTTAACATGGGGGGGGGGGGGGGCTATGAATCATCTATCCAGCTACAAGTAGCTAATGTTCAAATTTACCACAAGTACGAGTACCGATATTACTCGATCATGTGGATACATACGATTTACACAGATCTATAGCTGTTTATAAACGTACCGCAAAACGTATGAAATTCTATAGAGATATATGGTTATTTCGATTTAACTGAACAAATCCAAATGGCAACCCCAATTACGAGGGAAGAGCCAGGTATGTTAAATATAAGATATGAAAACGGGAATGCCGCATTTAATCAGGATAACTTCTCGAGAACTTAAGTGCTGCTGTTCGTCATTGTCACACTCGTGACAAACAAGTCATGGCAAGGAGACATATGCACGAAATCTCCCTACGATCTATAAACAGTTCATGCACGGGTCTTCAGATCGGCAAAAGCGCAAACGACTGCGCACTTCGTTATACCTTTGTTGTGCGACCGCTACGATTATACTTGGCGTATGTGTATGTGCGACGATTTCCACCGCCACTATTACCAGTACGTATTATACGATGCGAGGCACTCTCGGTCGGTGGTGTTCTTGAAAGAGGGAAGTGGATCTATTCTTCCGGAGTCATATGCTAAGGCTCTTTCGTGTAGAGGCTGTTCTCTAGTCCGCCTGAAAACCTCGCTTTCGTCGGCATTCGCAGCAGTCAAACGACTGCCTCTTCCCATCAACATCGTACCGCCGTCTGCGCTTCTTGTTATTCATAGCCATAGCGGAAAGTCGGAAACCCCTAAACGAGATGGCAAATGCTTTTTTTACTCCGTTTGGCCGACCTCCTTGAACTGTCGTCTTCGTCTAACCCTCATACCGAGCAACATCAAAACTCTGCCAAACCTCACGATGAAGCTACTTTATGAAGGAGCGTTCTGTTATATAAAGGATCGACCAAAATGACAAGAGAATCTTCAAAGCATGCGTAAACAGAAAGCAAACATCCATTTGTCGGACTAGCATCCATCGCCTCTGCGATTTTGTGTCAAACATCCACCCCCCATTGTACAATGTCGTAGGAATACGTGTGCATCACACGTGTGCGGCAAAAGTCTTAGCAAGCAACTACAAGCATTACAGCGGTTTTCCCGAGCCTCCGCATTGTCGTTGAAATAAACACATCCGTACTGACACTAACACTCACAGTTACAGCCAACGTATGTTGACGCATCCTCACGTGCTCTGACACGTCGGGCTAATCCTATTGAATATAAACAGTGTTTCTCAGACAATATTTTCTAATAGCTCACAAGTTGTCGACCACGGCGTGAGCCTAAATCGGCGATATGCATGGCTTCGTTTGTCGGTCTCCTGAGCCCCCGCCCCCTAAACAAAAATGCTTCCATCTCGTCGCTCAGCATCGCAAGCATACAGGAGATAGCCAAGGCTACCTGGATATCGTCTAACTATATGGTTCAGGATAGATCTTTCGGAGCGAGGTAGCACAGCTCTACTTCACGCTGTACCTTTAAATGAGAAACAGATTCAAGCAGTAACGAGTCGGCCTGGGTATAGCTGATGGCCTGAAGTGGTGGGCGCACTGCTAGTGAATGGACGACTAGTGTCGGGAATGATGACTGCTTTGAGTGGCTTCGCTAAGCAGACTTTTGCCTCGCTTCGACGATTTTAGCTTAACTCGCACGAAAGGCCCTGATGTCTGAACCTTTGGTTAGTTAAGACCCACGTAGTAGGTTTGACGAACTCACGACGCATCGGCTGTTGCAGCACTACGTACGTGGCGCACGAATAGAGACCATGAGCTGTAAGTTAGGTCTTTCCCCTCCTAGATTTCTTGTAGAACATGCGGGAATAGGACAGACCTAGGGATCCAATCCGACGGAAAAGATTCGCTTAATAGTAGTAGTTAGTAGCAGTTGTACCAGCTTTTCAAGTGGTGTTCCCGCTACTACTGGGATGAACGACGGAGGCAGGACGTGTTTATGTGTCTCGTTCACTGTATGCAGTATTACTGCAGACTCAGCAATCATTAGCCTGCCCTATTCAAAGGCGACGGTGGATCAGGGACTATCTACCACCAGCCCTACTTTATGGAAAAGAAAGAAAACGGAGACTAGGTATGAATTAATGGGCGGTTTCGCATGCTTCCACCCAATGTCTGAACCATCAACCGACCACACGATCATCCAGCCACGAGGCCAATGGTCGCAGCCCACTGCCCCCGTAACAGTGGAACGGTTGCGGAAGGCTTGCTTATGAAGGTAGATGAAGGCTGCAACCATCGCTTGCGACTAGGCTAACTATCGCGTGCTTACTGCGTGCGCGGATCCGCCTTGCTACACAAACGAGCGTGGCATTCATGCACGAGACGCACATGAATGTCTGCCTGTGTGAGCCACTGCGAAAGCGCGAGATAACACCAAAAGAGAGGTGTCGCCTGCCATCGGTTTCGTGGTAATCACGTGGCTTTCCTGTCGTTTTCTGGCTGTTGGAATAGATGGTGCTGTCTGACTGGAGAGACTTCCTGCGACGACGACGACCTGTGTCATATTCCGGCCATAAGTCTAACTGACTGTAGACAATGCAGATTGCCGTAGTTTGGCCTGCAGACGCAAGAGGGTGCGCAAAAGACGGACACAGTGCCAAAGACCATTTCGTATGTCGCCTGTCCTCGTGGTCTTTTCCGCTGGCTAAAAGCTATCCGTATATCACAGTTTGGCGTGTGCGCTCTTATTCATGCCAGGGAAAACAACTGCAAGCGCGATTGAGAAGCGAGACCGGCTGCCAGCCTAGTACATAGTACGGTAGAATGCCAAGCCGACGTAGAGGAAGCCGCTGGCTGGCAATAAAGAGACGAAGTCCGAGTGTTCGTACAGTCATTAAGCTCCATAGACTTGCGGTGTTTGAAGCATCCAATCGTTAAAATACCTAATGACAATCAGAAAATAGTAGGTAAAAGCGGCAGTCATTGGACAAATGGAACAAATGGGTCGTGTTCTATACGCTTGAGCTTAGATAGCATTTTTATTTAAATGTGGTTACACATTTTTAATGCGCGAGTTTTTTTAGCTGTGTGATGAGCCACAATAGTTTAATAAATAGCAATTGCTAGCCTCGAAGAAATGAGCCATGGCTAGAAATAAGATCTGAGGCTACTATTAAATAAGACAGTAAAATTTGAATGACTCTATGTAACTTGTAATTAACAATCAATACTTGCGAATTTCCTTTATGTATCGAACCCTCCGTGCAGTACGATATTCGATTTCCGCACGTATTCACTGAGTTCAAACAGGTCGCCTCGAGGGAGTACAAACAAGGCGACGGAAGCTACGCCAGATACTGAGAACAGGGCTCTTTATTAATTCACGGAGCCACGCTAAGTCCTTACACGAACGCAGTTATTACAGGTATTTGCTCCAGTCTATAACCGAAATTTATTGATTCGTTTCAAGTTCGACTTTTTGCATAACAATCGAGCAAAGAAGAAACACCACAATAGCTCACGTACACCCTATATAATTATTAAGCATCGCAACCGTCAGATTGTACGCAGTGACGTAACCTGCATAATTGGCCCAATAATAGGTAATATACAGATCCGACCAAAACGGTACTTTTTATGGTCAGTCAAAGGGGTTCCTAGTTCTTCTGCTCTGTTTGTGTTGTTCCGATAATCTGCAGGCGCCTGATTTCAATTAGAAGTATAATATACGCAGAAAGTGCACGGGATCTAACTCGGAAGGTGTGGACGCGCCTCAATGTTACTTAAGTGGATCCAAGCACATACACAGTAACTCTCACGTATACGATGTTTTGCCGGGTCACCATCTCGTGCTTACGTGTGCTTTGCTATCTTCTGGAACGTAGTACTCTTCTCATAACTATGTTGTTTCATCGAATTGCCCGCTTCGTTCAATGGGCGCAGACTGACTTCACAGGGTTCCGCTCTCTATCTTCGTATCACCCTTTCCTTTTTTCTATTCATTCACCTCCCTCTGTTGATTTTTCCACCTCATCTTTGCGGAGCTATGCGGCGATCGACCAACCAACCAAGTAATGGGACAGCTCCTTTTTGCACAGAGGGAGCTGTCCGATTCTATTCTAAGAAAAGAAAACAATTTCTAGCTAAGTCTGCTGCCACTTAGGCTTGTCGAAGCAACGGAATCTCTGAACGACAGCTGTGCTAGCCAGACAGACTAGCGAGTCGCCCCACCCAGCAGGGCCTTCGGTGCCCGACCACGGTCGGAGTGATGTTTGCGTAGCTTATATCTGGCCCTCGTCTATGTTACACCATAACAGCATGGCCTCTTGAACAACGGCCAGCCCCTCATTGTAAATATCTACTGAGGCCTCTCCGAGGAGGCTCTTTGTTGTAACCGCGCGTTCAAATCCGCCTTATTCTTACACGCAGACCCATCGTGGCTACCCTTTTGGAGCTTCTTCCATCTGCCTCAGATATGAATATGCTATTCTTATAGGCTCATTTTCTGGGCCCGAGAGCAACGATGCTAAAGTAGCCCTCTGCGACTCGCGTTCGTGGAAAACGGCTCCAAAAGAAGGAAGTGATGGCTTGATGGCTGAGTTAAAGGGAGAGCTGCAGATAGAACGCGTTTTGGAAACAGAAGAGGGTTCTGTCCCACCGGCCCATGAGCGAGCGTAAGTGAGGCTCAACGTTTCGAAAACCCTATTTCTTCTCGCTGCTGCCACAGTTGCCCTCTTTAAACGGACCATCCAGTAAGCATTGCAATTGCAAACGTGGACTACAGTTGGAATTATCTATTCTGTCTAACCAATACTTACTGAGGAGTTCACTTAATTGAGAGAAGCCAAGTTATGTTTGCGAAAATAAGATACATTTTTATTAGACGCCATGTATTGGTAAAGCAGCGTTAGGTCATAATACTTACCTGACACTTCAATATGCCCCTATATATATATATATATATATATATATGTAAACGTTTATGGGTTTGTTATAAGCTGTGAAGATCCGATATGTTCTATTATATATA
>NW_019213047.1:83040-151855 GCF_002532875.2 Varroa jacobsoni | reverse complement strand
ACATACCGGATTTTCACAGCTTATAACAAACCCATAAACGTTTACATACAGTACACAATCAATGAGCAGTAAATACCTGTGGCGGCAAGCACTGCTCGCGCGCGAAGTTCGGCTATTTCTTGATGTGCGAGAAACTTCACTTTCGGCGTCTGACCTTCCATGTTGTTCACTTCTATCACGCTCGTGCCGACTCCGATGCCTCTTGCGGTGCCGAAAACAGTCCATACTGCGCAGAGATGATAATAAAATTAATTTGAAAGCATGCTTTCTCTCAGAGTCTCACTAAAAAATACTTAGTAGTCCACTGTATGCAGCCAGAAATATAGCTTTCTCATTTGATGTCCCGGTACGAATAAAGCGGAACGCACTCAAACAGAACCCTTTTTAATCCTTGATAAAGTGCAGATAAGCTCTGGTAAGATCATCGTGCTCAGCTAAGGCTGACTACCGCAGAAGAACACCATTTGTGTAGCTTTTGGCACCATATGCACAAGCATCATATCTGCGTGCATAAGCCGTCAATACGAAATTTACTTATTAGATACAAAAATTTGTGTTTTGCTATTTATATTCGCGTCTCCTTATCGGCAAGGCTATTCTCGCTCGCGTGCTATCCATCTATCGCCATAGAATGCATCTAATACACGAACGTAAAAGCCATTCGTCGATATACTTCAGACTGTACTCTTCTAGTACGGGGCCTTTGTACGTGGTCAGAAGTCCACGAGCGTTGCACACAGAGATCCGGTTACGCCCGTTCTGTCTATTGGGTCTGAGGTCCCCCGTTCATTAATGCCGTCGGCAGATTACAGCTAAAGAAAAAAAATAACTATAATACAGATAAAGACGTTGAAAGACATGGCAAATACATGGAGACGTGGAAGAAGCCAGTAACTAGCGATATCGGATGCGGCTACAGCGACTTCTACGATTAGTTGTCTTAGATACCATTGCCACCACCATCGTTGGCACTATTACAAGTACGCCTCGATAGCTCGCGTGCCTACACCTCGATCCAGAGGGAGTGCTGGCCTGTGGATCTTGCCTGTGCGTTCAGCTTTGTTGCCAACACTTTACTAGTAGTCTTGCCTAGTTCTGACCTCTTGTCCGCTGTCTGGCCCGGCTTGCCAACTCAGCGGCATGTTAAGAAGAAAAAAAAAGTGTGAACGCACGTAAACTACGCGAGGTTGATCATAAAAGACCGTACCAATACGATTGGAAATAGAGAGGAACAGGGGACCAGAAGTCCTTTTATAGAGAAAGCAGGAAGTAAGGCTATCTGGCTTTTGGTCTTCGGTTTATCGGCCATTTTGTTGATATTTGCTCCAAATCGGGGGTGTGGCCTCGCAGCATGCCAACTTACCCTGCCAGGCAGGTCCGAGGCAAGCCGTTGCAAGACACGTAGATATGTCAGTCGCTTACTGACCAGACGCTTCTTGTATATTTGAGCGTATTCGATGGCAAGCGAACGGATCCGTACTACGCAACGCCAAAAGCATCCACCCATTACTGATCAATAGCGTTTGCCCTTCGCGCAATGTATATATATAATACAATAAAGTTCGCCTGAGCGAGCAATCAGCTACTGACAGAGGGCACTTGCGCAAATACGCGTATATGCAGATTTTATTGATGATTGTTAAGCCAGGACCCATCCCCTGTAACCGACGTACCCTCACCCGTAAAAATGAAAAGCGGGTTGGATGCAGCCTAATTATTTATCGAATATTACGTTCAGTTTATTACAGCCTCTGGACACTGAACATAATTATCTGTATTCGACTTAACAACAATTGTTATCCCGCTACGACGATCAAAACTAGATCGCCAACTGTGGATTTCCGAATACGGAATTAATCAAGGAAAATTATACTGTTTAACTAGATAATACATAAATCGAGTGAAGCAGTGTTCTATATCTACGATCTGCCTTGTCAGCACCCGCGTTTAGACTTAAAAACAGTTGCATATATGATATATTGGGGGCGTGCCTGTAAACGTAACGACAGTTATACGATAGTAACAAACGAGCCTTTAGAAAAGAAACATGTCATTGCGGAACAAGTTAAAGGAGGCACTCGAACATTGCACATTGTTAACTACATACCGTCGAGGCAAACAATGCATAATGAACGCTACAACAACGACGATCCCCTTTCTTTTCACGGTTTAAATCGGAAGGCACGGAAGACGCTCATGGTTCAGGGCTGGGCAGGACCCAGATCTATGCTCTCTGTCGAACATCCCTTCATTTCACTTCAAGTAGCCTTATCGTTTTTTTTACTTTTCCTTAGGAGAGAAACTCACGTTCGCTCGATTATGGAGATAGTCAACGTGAACAAAAGACGTACCTTTAGAAGGACAAGATGGCAGACAAAGAAATTTGCTGCAGTCTCGTCGCAGTGTTGTGCGAAATAGCATAAGTAAACGTTTTTTTCTCTCTCATCTTTTCATTACGTCTTTACGCGTCCAAAAGGACAAGCAAAAGTGAAGCTTGAACGCTCTATTAGCAATATAAATGAATCCGTTAACCTTAAAAATAAATGGTTAATTCCTAAACTAAAAGAACGTATTCAGACACTGTCGAACGCGCAGACACAAGCAACATACGTAACCTAGTCCTAACAAAAATGGATTGATTGCAAAAAGGATTTAGTGTTCGTTCGGCCAGTCTCCGACGGAGGCACTCAGTTTGAACTTAAGGTATTTCCAAGTAATAATTAATAGAGAGGTTTATTCCAGTATACAGCACAGTTCTATGTTCAACTCTGACTTCGTGCATTATTATATAAAGCCCATATTGATGATGGCTAGCTCGAAAGCTTTGTGATAGATGTACTCACCTATCTACTGACGAGTCTCGGTAACTGCGAGCCGACATGGCTATGCTGCGCACGGAACGCGGCGAAGGATTGGCCGACCCGGAGTGCGAGAAGAGTCCTCGCGGACGCGGTTCGTCCCAAGCCCGAGTTGTACCTCCTGCTGCACCCCCGACCGACGGCACTGAGACGCTTCTGTACATGCTACTGCTCAAAGTGAATACAGTCGGAAGGGATAACGGATGACGGATCGAAATTACAATGTAAAAACAGAACAAAAAATAAGGCCAATGTTGAGTATTAGGATGACTCTGTAGACTTTTGGCCTAAGCAGACACTAGATGATCTACACGCGAACAACGTTTGATATAAACGAGCAACTGGTTTTAGGCGGAAAGAAAACGATATTTTTTTTTCACGATACTAGAGTTTACCAAGCGAAGATTTAACTGAACTATTAAAAAAATAGTGATTTTATGTTGACATAAAATAGATGTAAGGTAAAAGCCTCGCTGCTACACGTACGTAACAATAATCCATTGAACAACCTATTCGGTAGCTTATTTAGGTTGTAATTGATTGGATGGCGTTTATGCACCATACGAGCTAAGCCGACTCGATGAACGATATAGGTCATTGATTAAATATGGGTTAGATAAGGCCATATATATATTGCGATTAGTCGCATATTAAATTACGTATGTGGCCAACTGGGCTGTGGCAACAACGCCATTAATAACGGCAATAGCTAGAGACGCTGCTATTGCCACATTGTATCGCTCACTGTCATGCATAAAGAATTAGGGCTTGCCACAGATTGCCTATGCTAGCGTCTTATGCTAAAACCTCTAAGCAAAGGGTAAACGCCCTTTGCGATTCGATAATGAAAGATTGAAATGCTTTATCTATTTACTGTTGTATAAATCGCATCGTTACGTTTCATAGTTATTAAATTTTCTACTAAATCCCAATGCATCACGGATTATCTGATATGACCTTCAGACCGATCAGATATAGATACTCTAGATTATTTTCTACCTGCTGTAAAAGGTAAAGCGAGACTCGTTAAATAGAAAACGAGTAAAATACATTTTAGAAATAGAAGCGACAGTCAAAAGATGAAAGATAGCGACACTAATATGAATATATTAGAACTTCTCTAGCTTCGCTCATGTACCTATACTTGTGGGCCCTTGTCGTCCTGACTTGGCCGGGTTTTGGCACATCCGCTTCATGGTCATTCACTAGGAACAAGTGTACACAAAAATCTTTATATAGATTCCAAATGTAAGGAACAGCTTTTTCACATACAAATGTCGCTAGGCCATCCCGGCCTGCAGACGCTGCGTAAATAATCAGTCGTGCAAATACTACTGTTCGTTGTATAGAATAACGGAATTCAGTCAGCTGGCAAAGTATCAGGAAGCGCTGACATATTGTTCGCAGCAATGACGAAGGAAGATCATTGTGACCACTGTGACAGACTGCTCTCGTGTTGATGTTGCCTAGGTAATAGCACATACCCATTGTGATTGAGCGGCATCTTCCTTTGAGGTATAAAGCACCCCCTACAGGAAGATGCTACAGTGTGTCCACGGCAGTTTGCGATGTATGTACACCAGCACGCTTATATGGGTGCCGTAACAATATATGATAGTAAAGTAAATATTCGCGTCTTGGCTGAGAGCGCCTCCCTTAACTGGCTCTAAACGACAGTATCTCCAGAAAAAACGGTAAATAGAAGAGCATCAGAGGAAGAACAAAAATGACAACTAGATTGGGAATGAGCAAACTCGGTAGAGGCTGGCAGAGCCGAAAACGATTGTCTGTGTATCTGCGTGCTGCGAGTGCTCTGCTGTTACCGTACATCGGGCCACTTCTTATCTTTTGGGGAGAAGATGAACGTGCTTCATATTGCGTAGCCAGCTGTTTTCTGATACTACCAGCGAACACTCAGACCATTATGGACAAGATGTTGTCATGATAGGGTGGGCGTGTCTGACGAGAAGAACAAGCAGAAAACGAAGGCTGCTTTTTCGCGCCTGGCTCGTGTCCGGGTCATGTGTTAATGCCTCTGCTAATGAAGTAACGACGAGAATGTCTCCCAACCACTGGATTCACAGAACCAGCAATGAGATTCGGCTTCTTTCTTTTTATTGAAAAATGGTAATCTAAAGTTTGCCAGTGTATAGAAACATCCCTTTCTACCACAGCAGTGGCAGCAAACAGATATATGGAATGCTCGGAGGAAAACTAATAGGCGAATCTGAGTCGAGGCCGTTAAGCAAGCTTCCGTCAGATGAACATTTGGTTAGACCAAGAGCTGCCGATCTAGTCAAAGAGACACAGTTACAACATAGGGATTATTCGCGATGGCGCTTTGTCCTAGTAACTAACCACTGTGCGCGATGGTGGCCTTACCGGCAGCTCTGGTGGCATCTTCGCCTGTCGCCACGATGAGCAGGCTGTAAGCGAACATAGCGAAAACAAAGATGAGGGGAAGAAAAAACGGGTAAAGTAGGAAATGAGTATAGGTTCTAAGGGTCTTTTGTGTGAGAGATCAGGAAAGTTCATGAACTCAGTGGAAGGAGCGGACAATGCAATATCGAGTCGCTATTAATGCACCTCGGTCCAATTGGTCATTCTCTTAGAAAACGCGCGCGAGTAAGATAGCTGAAGAGCAAGGGCTTTTGTTAAAGGTAACGTTTAAGAATACGCGGAAATACGATAAAAAGAATCAGAGACGCTTGCAATTGTAGTAGTAATAGAACAGGCGTCAGAAGTACGTAATCGTAGATTTAACGAACAGTTTATATGAAAAGAAAAGCAGATTCCTGCTCCGAAAAGGGACGCTATGCGCGAATATCAGGACAGCTACAGGATAGTCGAACGTCAATAGGACAGACGGAACCTTCAAGGAATGAAGCTTGTGAGGTAGGTGAGGGGATAAACGGTGCGTGAACAACATATGTTGCTGACAAATAGCTTACGCTTTCTCTACGCATTGGTCGGGTTAATAGAAAGCGTTCGTTTCGGGAAAGGGTGCTCATTGCGAAACAATTTGTCACATTTGAAGGACGAATAAATATCGAAGGAATCAATCAATCAATCTTTTGGTACCTTAATTTATCGTAACAAGGACATGAGCAAAGACAATGTTCACATAGTTGCATATACGTATGATAAGCGTGGCTAACGTTAATTCTTCGCATGATGCTCGTTATTACGTTTATATATTCGCCATATTTAAGCACACATACAATCATATGCATGGAGGAGCTGGCAACAGCCTTAATAACAACCACACTGTTTCATCTGAACCTTATAACACGAGAACGCGATCAGTGTATGGAACGAAAGAGCCCCGCATAACTACTCTATATAATACATGATATGTCTGCGAATTACTACAATACAAAATACATATAAGGATGGATTAAATGGTGTACTTACTATGGCGTCGATTGTGTTGTCGTAGCGACACTGCTCCTTCTCGATTCCGCTTCGAAATTGGACGTCGCTGCGACACGCGAATCATCATGCAGAACACGGACGGAAGCGACGATGGCATGTAGACGTGCCCGGGACGCGTGCCCATGTAGGAGGGGTTACATGAAATGCAATTGAACACGAAGGCACAGATGAAGCGGTTTTTAATGATGGCCAGGCGTTGCAAATACAACAGGTCCGGCAGTGTTCAGAGCAGATGGCTCAGTAAAGTCGATACGGCTTCGCTAACATGAATGGCCTATAGCTTACTCCCCACAGCTACAGAGACAGACGCGCTATGTCAGGATGTCAGCTATCTGCAGCTTTCAAATGGTCATTCGTTCATGGCATCACGTATTACATCCCATAGGTGTTTTCGTAATGTCATGAAAAGGTTGGCTGTCTGGTCGAGCTCCAGTTGATACTGTGCTTACAGCTACGCCTTGTGACATGCCTCAATACACTTAAGTGCCCTCGGCAGAGCGATTAGTTTAGCTGACGCTAAAAACTTTTTTCGAAATAGGCACCGATGTGAGAGAGCAAGTGTGGGCCTTAAAAATTATCACTTTACTGACTCACACTTCTGTATGTAGACTCTTATGCTGGCGGCTACAACACTGGCGCTAGGCAAACTCAGCAACAAAAGTGGAAACCACTTCCACGCACGGAGCTGTGAGCGCGACAGTTAACGCTACTCGATGGGCTTCATGGGGTTGCCACTGAGAGAAAGGGAGCGACCAAGAGAGACAAAATGAAAAATACGGAGAGTTTGAAGAGAGGAATGAAGAGGGGTAAAACAGCTGAAACGGCACGAAAACTACAACAGTAGCGCCTAGTAAACTGAACACATGTGTACCATATATTCATTCATATTCCTGCTCTCTTGTAAGGGTTGCAAACCCTGTTAGACCAAAAGGCGAAATCTATCCCTCGACAAATGGGGCTCGCAAACAACTAAGCTCGTTATCAAGAGACCACAAAATAGTCCATAGGGCCACTGCTGTGCCTAACAGGACTGGTTTGTATGAAATGCATACTTCAACCTGCTCGTCTCTCTGGAAGGAGGTGAAGGACCCCCGAAGTATAGCACTTTTCTTGGTCAGACATGAAAAAAAGCACAGCGCTCATGCTACGTATCTAGCATAGAGCATGAGAAAGTCTCTTATACATCTCAAACTCTTGTTTTTTTTCGTTTTGCCTTTGCGAGCAGCTAAGCTATGGAAGCTGTGCCGTTTCTCCTGGCTACCTAGTTTCTCTTGCGTTCTCTTTGCTTTTGTAACCGCGCGCGGTTAAGACAACGGCGAAGAAGAGCGTGAAAAGCGGTGACAGCCTGCCTACGGGTTGAGTTGCTCTAGCAGAAAGGACGGTGCCGATGACTGGATGGAGTGACGGAACGTCTTTTAGTGTATCTAGTGCTCGCCTGACAAGATGTCCCTGCTGGGATGCATAGCGTAATGGTAGGCGCTGTCTATGTCCCCACAGAGTAGCACTCTACCTTTTCCTTTAAGCTGGCTTCCAAAGGGTGCGACTGTTATTGCTGTTTTGTAACGGTGGTGGCGTAAAACTGATACTGGCCTTGTTGGCGTGAACCCGTTGCTATTATTATTTTCAGCATTACACACACACCGAATACGTAGTAGTGCTTCGATGTGTCAGTGTGTGCATATATGGGTAGCCGTACGTCAACTGACGCTGCGACGTGAAAACGAACGCTTTACGGGAGAAGCGTACACATACGTTTCTCCCGTGAAGACGCAAGGAGATGTGGGGTAAAACGGGAACGAAAAGAAGAAATAGCATACCCGAATGGATGCCAAATGGTGCCAGTAGCAGGTGAGGTCATGGTGGATTGGCTGAAAGTTAGTGTTTCAGCGAGAACGTCAAGCACATACACGTACGGTTAACGTACAGTAATGGCGAAAGAAAAAAAAAAGAAAAAAGAAGGAAATCAGTGACAGAGCTTAGAGAGGCGAACGGACGAACAAGAGTGCGGGCGTCAGCGGCAGAAGCCAATGCGGTGTTAACGACCGTTGAGACAAAGGTGAACGACTCGAATTTCCTCCTGGCCTTGCTGCCTGTCTTTCCCCTTGTGGCCTCGACTTAACCTCGTCACACCCTACTCCAGCCCCGAGGCAGCAACCGCCAGATGGTTCGTATGATGCAATCATAGCTGTAGTTCACTAGCGACAGTGACGACGGCGGTCAACGCGTAGGGTTTTATATAAAGCGATCGTGTTAGCTGAACTGCGCAGACATATAATGGCCAACATCGTACGGGCGTTAAAACTCCGTCAGAAAATACAACCTTGATACCTGTGTATTTTCAATACAAGCGAAGTCCAAGTGGAGCGAAGAAAGCTAGGGTACGCCATTTATCAATAATCAATACAGTGAAAAATGGTAAAAGGCTCTTCAGCAGTGATCAGGGACAATGTTTCTGCTACGTATGTGGCCTTTTAGGTTTGATCCTTCAAAGAGCACAGGGCAAGAGTTAGTTTTTTCTATATGTGTAGGCTCAATATGAAATAAATTATATAAAATTATTCCAACTCTTAAAATGCTGTTGTTAAAACAATTTCAAATTCGAAGTTTTATTGAACTATAAAAGGAGGTCACACGCAAACCTTGCTCTAAGATTAACAATTGTATGATATTAAAATAAACGAGCACGTTTTGGCTGCTCGGTGTAGTTGGCTGCCAAAAGTTAATTTATTCTGAGTGAATCTTTTGTTCCAGACGTGTATTTTCTCGATGCAATTAACTTTTCTCAGTAGAACTAGACAATCTGTAGCTAACAAAACGAGATGACCGTTCGCAGGTCTGGCGGCCTGCTCTGATTAATGCATCTGGAACAGGGACAAAATCCTGCATTAGAAATTGAGCTTCCACGAAGCTTTGGAGCTACTCCCCTCCCCCCCCCTGAATTGGTCGTGCCGATTAACAGTACGACCTTCTATCTCGCTCAGAATGGCTTCGTCATATCAGAAGATTAATTTTATCCCCGCACCTAAAAGACATTTGCGGAAGGGCTTGCCGCATTTAGCAGAGAAATGCTGCTAGCTCCTTGTAAAATAGGACGATTTGCTATCTGTTTAATCGCGTTGGAAATCTATTTTGGGTTAAATCGGGCAGTTCAAATGCGGCCAAAAATGCGACAATTTGGAGCATCTTTTACGTGAAACAGCTACGGTCTGGGATCGTAGCGTCTGCTTATTGATTATGAGCGGTTTCTATAATAAATAAAATACGCGTTCGGCGAAGTGAAAGAAACATTGGCCATTTTGAAATAGTCTGCTAAGGATGTTCGTGTTGCGAAATACACAGCATTTAAAAATGATTCCGAAGGTAACCCTAGTAACCTTTTGCGAAGGCCTTCCAAGCAGTTACTTCAGAAGAAAGGCCCAACATGAAAAATAAAGTTGATTACCGAAATCCCATATATCGAGTAGAGAGAAAATTTATTGGCGGCTCAAAAAAATCGTTCCACAAAATACAGATGAAGCCTATGTTCAACCCAACGATATTAACGAAAAAATCAATATGCATGTTTGCTTGATACATGTATACAGAATGCAATACGTGCTTTATTCCTACGACTGTATCTAAATAGAAACAAACAGGTCCGTCCATTACATTTCTTACACGTGCTAGAGGCGTCATTCTTGACGCTCACGCTTATTCAATATAGCCACCTATCACTGTGACAATAGCTTTAACTTGGAATCTAAAGCACGCGCTAGTCATTTTCAAAATAATTTTTTTTTCTAATCCGCAAATAGATCTTTAATAATAGCCGTGTGGCAGACAATACTGGTTTATATAAAACGTAACTTAGATTCTCCACATACAGTAGATTCTAATAAAATTACTGGGCTAATATCAACCCAAAAGTTGCTAAATGCGAGGGTTCAAAACCCCCAAGAAACTTAAAAGGTACTAATGGTCTTAAAAAAAAATCGACTCAGTCGAAGATTAATGTTTTCCTTATCATAACGCTAGTATCAAAGCATTTGATATGATTAATTCTTCATTTAAAACCTATGGAAGATCTATCGTGTTTACGGAAATCCTTTTCGGATGTTTCAAAGGCTCGCAATAATATACACTTTATCAGACATCTAGTAAGCGTAGATCTTGTTATATGTATATCTATTATCGTTACGGGTCTTCACCCACCGTCAGCTCCATCAGGATTGTCTAACCGCTGCATCTGGTAGCGACGGCTGGGCACTCGTGTAAACGTGGGCTGGGGCCGACTCACGTCCCGGCTTTCTCTCGGAGTCAGTGTAGGTCCACCAGCAGACACCTTGCTGCTCCGTGAGCTGCCGCGTAGCGAGTTACGTAACTTCGACCCAAACCCGAAAAGTTTGCTTGTAGCAGCAGACGCGTCTGGATTCGATTGCGCCAATCTGTAAAAGGGATGTCATACAGAATAAATTAGGTGATACCAAATTGTCTTTAGGGATCAAAACTATGAATTAAAAATTAGTAATTATGTATAATGATTCATGATTCAGTTAAGATCTTACCAAACCGTAGTAACTTACGTAATGTACGCAATTGATGGTGTATGTACGTACAAGGTGGCACAAAGTGACGAAGTCAATTGTTTATGTAACATACCACAATATCTAAAAAATTATATCCGTCTAGAGTCATCCATTCGAGCTTCCACAGGCTCGCCGTTCTATTGCAAACGCGGATGTACAATGCACTTGGATACGCGACGGGAGGTTAAGTATACTGCCCCAAACAGACTAAATTGTGCATTAACCCAAGATCTCCTTTGCCATCTACACACACAGACAGACGCAAACGTGCATCCCATCGAACGTCGCCAGGGAGAACCTGCCGGCTATGGTGTGTCTCTGCTCATAAATATCAGCAAAAGGTCTGCTGACATACCCGTGTTTCCGCAGCGTAACACTTCTGTAGTACTAGAGCAACTTGTGAATCGTCGGCCGCTACATGTGTCAGAGTACAATGTATGAAATCTCGCTTACTGTGTACGGTGGAATCCGCTGTTATTTTTCGGTTAACGTTGCAGACATATAGATTTCCCGCTAGTATGTGACCCAGTCAGACATTTTGTGCTTACGTAGGGGAGCTGTCCAGTAGGCCATCTATGGATTTCCCTGCCAGTGCTTGCCACTATTGGCACCCAAGGGCCGAACAAGAATCAGCAGGTACCGGTAGGCCGATAGCCGCCGAAAGCGAGCGTTTTGCCCAGCTGTAAAAAGCCGCACCCGGGAAAAGCTGGGAGGTTCCTTGTACAGCGGGGCTTGCTAACATCGCTTACGGAGAGGGATACGAGTAGCGCTATTCAACGAGATTACACACTAAAGCTGCTAGTGGTTTGAATGACGCCCCTCTTCACACCTCTGTAAGCCGGTTTTCAGGGATCGATTTGAGATCTCAATATTTCAATTCAAATTATGAGGGTTGCTGTGGCAGCTCCTATTTCTTTCACTGTTGAAATTACATAGAGCTGCATTTTCTATGGGTGTGTAGTCCATGACGTATGTACCTTACGTGTATATAAGGATGTAGCTATGTGTCGTGTGTGCATCTGTGGATATTGACAGTACGGCGTGCACCCGATCTTTAAAAGCCTACAAGCGCGAACGTGTTTCGGAGATCCCGGGTTCATGTTCTTCTGCGGGTTCATAGTGAACCTATTTGACAAGGACGTAGATTTAGGTCTCGCCCGGTCTGTGCATACAGTGCAAAGCACACGCGCTAGGATTTTAGTCGGGTTTTGTTGAAAATACTGCTCATACTTTCTGTATTGATGCCAGGTTGCATACTAAGCAGTGATCAGCATAGTACGCCGCATCGTTATTGTATGCGCAATTACGTGGCCAGTACAACTCAACAGTTCACCAAAATGATCCAGCAGAATACCATTAGTGGCTAAACCCAACAGCGATGTATTGCTGTATCACCCTGCTATCGTTACGTACCGGCGAAAGCTGTCTGCGCAGAACACTACACTTCATTGTTCAGAGTCTGCTTACATATCTCATCTTCTTTAGATAGTGTGAAAAAGATAAAGAAGAAAAGAGAAAAAGGGTGTTTTTCAGTCGTGTCTGCTGCCAGCTGCGGCTATAGTTGCAGTAATACAGCTCTGGGTGGCTGCTTTCGGCCCCTCTATTCCAAACGAATTCAACCTCTGCTGCGAAGCGGTAATCGCTACGCAGAAACCCAACCTTCAAGCGTCTCCTAGCGCTCGCGGCGGGTGTATACCCACTCATATTCGTACTGCAATTGACTATGCCTAAAACCATGGCCCTTTCTGCCATTTTAGCATTCCTATTGAGTTCTTATTTCACGCTGCATCCCATCTTCAGCTCCTCCAGTTCCTTTATAAGCGACATCATACCTGCACCATAAAGTACATACCTGAAAAAGGAGTGATGATCAACGCAGCATTTCCACAGATGCTTGCAGGCCGCTTTGTTCGGAAGCTCGAAACCGTACGTATTTTCCTCGCTCTGAAATGCCCGTCACAGTCACGTAACCAGATATACATGCACAAACGAAAATGCCAGGTGAGAAAGAGGGCGTGGGACAGACGCGTAAAGTAAAAATATGTGAGTATAGCCGGTCATCACCATCAGCGACAATAATGAGATATGGGAGAACGGCAAAGAGGATGGCCCCTGTCGCCGAGTGAAGGAGACTAGACCTTGAGCTAGCTGAGATTCTCTGAGGCCCATACACGTTTTGAGGCCGAAGCGCCTAAAGAACGAAAAACTCATAACGAGAAACCAAAGTGCTTCTACCTATTCACTGCTATTTGTGCTCATAGTACTCCTCATTATGCAACGAGTTAGCAGAGTGAATAACATTGCGGGCAACGTTTCGGTGGCTCGGGGTAACGTAGTCGCCGCTTGTCAAACTCGAGTGCGTTGGCTGGTCGACTGCAAAAGTTGGCGGCCGGTAAACTACTACGCACGAACCTCAACATCAGCTAGCTTTCTTCTTCATCTGAGCTCGCTAACCTGTCTCCTCTTCCACCCGCACTCCGATTGGTGACTGTGCACCTGGTAGTAAACTGTGGGGGGGTGACAATGGCAAGCAGGGTTGAACTTGCAGCTTCGTGGCAGGTTCTGTGCCTTACGACAAACAGGCTTGTACGAAGAGGTGCTTATACAAAAAACGAGAGTTTCCCTGTATCAGACCAGCGTAGCGGCGCACGTTGTACTTGAAGGCAGCAACTTTAGAAGGCGCCAAGATCGCGTTGGATCATGTTGGAATAACGTCGGCATAGAGTCATGGTAGTGGTGGATTTTATTTGACAGCTATTACACTCTCGCGCCTACGATGTTGGAGGGGCCGCATAAGAATACATGATTTCGAATGCGGGAAAGGCTTCAACTAGCTACAGCCATGGACGAGGAAATGTCTATCACTTCATCCTACAGAAAAAAAAAAAGCTATTCTGATATACGTAGTCAAATCGAAAACAGAGTATTAGCTTATATATGACTAAGAAGACAAGTAATTATTTGATATGAAATGCTACAAATGAACAATTAGAGTATACTTACACTTTTGTCCTTCACCTGCAGCATGAAAAAACACCCCTTGTAGTATACTTTGCCGATTCGCGGCCAGAAATAGTTTCCAACCTTGGTTTTGTTCTTGAGAACTACAATGCCAGCTGGAGTCAGGCCAATATAGTACTCAACGTGGTCTTCCCCCAGCACAGGATGTAGATCTACGCCGTACATGTCCAGCCATTTAACACGATCAAGGAAATTGAGCTCTGCTTGCGCTGGAACTTGACCTCTGAAATAGGAAAAAGATGCAAAATTGATACCACTATCTTACAACTTATAATTTCACTGACTTTGTGCAGATCGCTCTTAATAAAGATATCTCAGTTCAGAAACAAATATCAAATTGGACCTAAAAAAATTTTTCTTAGGTAAAAAAACTGAAAAGATTTCAAACAGCGTCACTCTACTGCCAAGTTCAAAAACTGACCACTTTAATGATTCTCATGTGTGCTCGGGGAACTTAGAAGGGTAAGTTTATAACAAAGAATGTTCGATATCATAGCTTCGCCTACCAGCTACCCTTAATTATTTCAAAACGGAATAAATATTGTCTCATTCACCTGGCTTTTGCGATCTTTACGAATCGATAGAAAAGCGGAATCGATCTCTCGCGATTTTTAGGATACATAAAACAGTTTTGGTGTGAAAATAAATACGATACTAACAAAAGAGTTCTCACTTAAAAGTAATCGTTTCTGCTTATCCTGTGAGGTACTATTTTGAGAGCCACTATTTCTCAAAGTAATCATTCGTCGACTTCTATAGGTTGGAGCGGCTGACGGCAGTTAGCAGGTAGCTCAATGGGGAAAGTGGGTCGACTGCTCTCCCTCAATCAATCGTACATTAGTCTGCGTAACAGCCGAAACGACAGCGATATAGAAGTAGTGCAAGCAGAGCACGAAAAACAGAAGCAACTCAACAGTAGACGACGCCGGCGCTGATTCGCGCACCTAAACGTGAGTAGGGTGCAGTTTAGACCTGTGCACAACAAAGACAGGCTCATGTAGAAACAGAATAAGGAGAACATAGTCGCGAGTGAGCCCTTAGACCTCGCGCCATTATGTGAAAGGCGTTAAAACCCCCTGTACTTTCCCTCTCCGAAATACAGGCAGCACTGGGGACTCAGTACTATAGATGAATCTCCTTCGACAGAAGCCTGCACTAGAGGTCAGCAAGGTCCGGATTTGGTCCAAGTCGGGGCACCGCTCAATCGTCCAGCAAAAAGAAAGTTTCAGCTACAAAAGGAGACGGGAAAGTAACAAGAAGTAAAGGGAATGAGTGCACCGCTATTTGAAGTCTGCGTTGGGGATATCAAGCACTGTGGAAATGGCAGAGTGATGTTAGTAACCAGGTGCTACAGCTGGCCCATCAATGAGCAGTACAATGGTTGCTTCCCCTAGCTTACAGTCGCTCGAGGGTATCGAAAAAAAAAACGGGCGAAGATCTCCATCTCACAATTTAGTCGAGCAAACTGAGCCCCATCATAGAACAGGAGACCGCTGGTTGGACCCTCCGGGGGTTGCCTTTCCGGTTAAGCTGTTTGGTACAACTGGCGGCCCAGTGAAGATGACAAGCAGGTTATTTATTACGCAAAAACATTTACACTACCATTTTACGAGATAACACAACCTTGAAAAGCTGACAAAAATCACCGGCGAACAAGAGTGACGCAAAACAGATAAACCCTTACAGTTTGCAACCTAGGCAAAAAAAATTGGCTTACAAATAAAGGTCCAATTTGAATTGTTCCGCGCAAGCAAACATAGATTAACAACGAAAAGGTTGCGAGCAAGGTCAGAACGACCCAACTTTCTGACGAATACGATAGTTCTTATTATTTTGAATATATATTAACTAGCTTTGTCGACAGACCATAATATATTATAACTACTTACATGAGAGTTTTGTGAAGCTGAACCACTTTCTCCTCAAGGGCTTCGGTTTGGTCGGGAACGAATCGAAATTCTGAGATGTAGCCTGAATTGTGTCGTCTCGGATCGAAGTCACCTAACTCAGCTTTAGGCAGAAAGATTATGAATAAGCTCAAAGTAAACTTCATTCAGGTTTATTCCAAGTGTAAAAATCAATGTTTGCAGTATCTTGGTTTCCTTATTCTGTGAACATATTTGCTGCCGACGAAATAATTCTAAGCAATGAAATTCAGAACGAACCATCTTGATGTAGTGACGCAATTTAACCGATCGCCCCAGCCTTGTGTATATCGTACCACCCGAAGCAATAACACAGGGGCAAAATAAACGGTAGTGATTTAAGGGGCGAAATTATTCGAACTCGGCGGCAGTAAGATGTCGAAAGGAAAAGATGGCTGCAGATTTTGATTAAACCATTAAGAAGTCGATATCACTACCGAAATACTCGGGGCTGTACCTGCGCTGCCCTGTAACAGATTGTATGGCAATGGAGACCTCACTGCTTCTATCTGCACACATTTATACTGCGACAGCGAGGCGCCCCCACTATTAAAAGGAGCAAATTGGTCTGTTGCATGGTACGTACAGTCGCTAAAATCCCTATATCCCCTTTCCTGCAGTTATTCTTCTTTTGCACCAAATATCGATTGGCGGTAGTGGCTTCAAACGATATAGGATCGAGCGCCACTCCACAGGAAGGTCGCTCCAAAATGCAGGAAGTGCTCATAGCGTCGATTGAGAATGGCCGAACAAAACCTGCATAGATGCCCATTGCCCACTGGCTTAGGGCAAAAACGATTTGGAAAAAGGTAGTGAAGTTTTTCGAATTTAAAACCGATATGAATATTTCTTGGAATAGCCATCGCCTTGATGTCCTTCTAAGGCCACTGTAATGATTTTCGAGTTCTTTGCATACGTGACATATTTATGTTACAGAGGAGGCTACTAATGATAAACGTTGTGAAATTGGTTTTTTTTTTCAGCGCATGAATTTTTATTGTTTTTTAAATTTTGCTTCGTTGTGTGCAGCCGCCCGAAACAGTTTGAAAAAACCGCCTTTGCGCGTACATTCGACGGACACACTCAATTCTGTACTTTCTCTGATAGGCTTCTCTGCGTAAATAAAATGTCTAGGTTCTTTTGTTAATTAAGTACTGTATCATTATAACCTGGCGGAACTAGAATTGAGATTATGGCGACTCTCAGCGTTGAAAAATGGTAGCCAACATCACTGTGAACGATTTTTCTCTATATCAGCACACATTTTTAGCCAAAGTTCATAGGCATTACTAACGAAGAAACCTGGCCTGGGGTACGCAGATTAGACGCCGAAATACAAAAATGAATGTGTAAACGTGGACGACAAGTTACTGGTCAATGCAATGTGAACTTCTTTTTTCGCGACTCAATACATTCATACAGTTATAACAGTTCTTTCAGGTAAGTTGCTTATGTAAGAACTGCTTGGAATCCATTATAGCACGCAGTTAGTTAACCTATATTTCAATGTAGATTAAGCTTTATCGATAAATCAACGAAAAAGGACGACAATTTACAAATATGCGGGTATATACATGTATATTTTTATATGGCTCACCGTCTGGTCTGGTACTGTGATCTTGCATGAACTATTTCTCAATAACTAAACTTTAATTCTTTGAAAAAAAAAGATCAATTACATTTTAGCGGGTGCGCGTATGAGAAGTTCTATATCTTTGTTATACATTATCGAGTGTGTAACGATATGTGATAACATAAAATTTCATAATTATCTCTGTAACTAAAACAACTTTAACATTCTTACTTACACTGGACGGCGAACGCGAAAAGCTGAGCTGCTAGGTCATAAGTTAAGGGAACTCTACCGTGCAGTATGTCGCGCTTCACTTGTAGGAAAAACTGATACCTGAAATAATGTACAATTATTTGTTAAATTTCTCAGAACGAGCTCATCTATTCGCGAGAGCATGTACTAATCCATAGCATGCGTACATATCTCCAACAACGATTTAAGGCCACTAACTTTTGTCGCAACTTAGAAGGTAAGGGTACAAAACTATGTATTAATTAGGATAAGAAACATAATAGTAAACTAAAAGGTCCAACTAGGTGATATTGATACGCCAAAACTAGAAATGCAAAACGAAGCAGCCCCAAGGAATTCTATACATATAAAAAAAAAAAAAAAAAAAACACAATGTGAAATTGTACCTCATTTGTAATGGTGATGCGACATATTTGTCACGAGAAGCTCTTGACGCTACTATAAAATTGCTATATTGTACTGTTAGAAGTACAACAGTCTTTCTAACAAACTTCTTTTATACTTCTCAAATAATTCTTATTTGGGAATAAAAAACATTCGCTAGTCATTTCCGATTCTGAACAGCCTCAACTTAGGGGTTATTCTCTCCTTTAACAGCTTTGCCTTAGAAAGAAACGACCGCTAACAATAAAACTACCGTAGTTTTAGTAAGGCCACATCACCGAAAGGGAATGAGTCGCCTTTTGCCTCACTGTTATCCAGGCATCTGTTAAAGGCATCCCTTACTGGCTGGATGAAAGCCATCTAAACGTTGCTCCTGAAAGACAGGGAATATCCTTTCCACCCATCCGAAGACCGCAGAAGACAGAGGGCAATTGCACTGATTAGTAGAAATCTACTTCGTTGTTATTGCGCACTCTTTGACCGGTCAAGCCAGGGCGGGGTTTGACCAGTAGCAGCAGCAGCAGGAGCAGCAGCAGCAAAATGAGCAAATTCTCCACGAGCAATAGGACGGTTGATTAAAGCCCAAATTGGGTCGCTGGTGGGGCACGTCGGTCGCCCAGCACAATGACCCTCGAAGCATCCAGATGCTTTGACGTCCAACGGTAGGCCAACCGCTATCGCTAGAACCCAGGATGTGGCCGCCAGATTAGCTCGGTCGAGATTGTTGAACTAAATGACCATTCCTTTTTTCTTATACTATTATATTTAGTAAAATATTAATGATAGTAATAGTTGATTTTCTGCGAAGGATTAAATATATTGAATTGACCACAATAAATTGCAATACGAATAAAGTAAGGCTTTCGATTATATCTGCTGATTTAGACTCTTAATTTAGACAATGAGTCTTACAGATACCTCGCAGACTTCTCTATTCATCTAGCTTTCATTGCTGATACACCCTTTGCCTGAATGTGCAGATATGTTTACACGAACTAACCCACCTATATACTATAGGATCACTAATAGAACAGCTTAAAACTCCACTCTCTAATTTCTCCACATTAACATTGACGGTATGGCGAAAATTAGCCTATAAAGTCTTTTCCAAATATAAAACCTAAGGACAGGCTTTAGCAGCAGCTCGTCGGCCGATCATGGCTGCAGTCGCTGTTATAGCCAAGCGACCCCAAAAATTCCTTGCAATGAACAATGAAGGTTTCACGGCTGGATCGTCAAAAGCTGGTAGACTTCTTTAGCCTGTCTCTACTGCAACTACGGAAACGCTCATTCATTTTTTATTGTCCAAGAACAATTCTCTATCAAACGTCTTCTCCGGTCTATGGCACCCTCTTAGCGTTTAATTCCGAGGCCGCTTAGCGCGGGTCAGCTTACCCAGCGACCACTACTGCCGAATGGAAGCGCGATATTAAAAACAGTATCATTACGTGACACACGACATCACTGTCGCGCCCGTCAGGCTCACCATGATATCGACGACACTGACGATAATGACTACAACAGCAGATTCTAATAGGAGAAGAAAGAGCAGCACTTGCGCTTTATGTGCTCATCTTAATGTCCATACGTTTATATCTGTGTGTAAATGTTAGACCCAGATCTTAATTCTTCCGTTAGTTTCTCGCGTGTATTCAGGAAAGGGCAGTGTCTCCGTTTAACAGTAAGCCACTGCTGCTGCTGATAAACAGCGCGGCGATTTACGTCATGCCGATTCGTGATTAGCAAAATGTGCTATACTATACTGTTATATATGTACCGGCCTTTTGCCAGCTTTCTATGTGAGGCAAAAATATGAGTCAAGGTAAAAAAAAAAAAAAAAAAAAAAGGAGAAAATGGGTAATCGCCGGATGCTAACGCTCCACCGACGACGACGAGTCCCATGATCTACTTCTATATTATACGGCCAACAGCTAAGTACGACTGTTGGTATTAGTGCAATAAAATGGAAATGTTGCCATTACTGCCGATGATCATGCTGGCAGTGATAATAATGATAGTATTGCAATTGCGTCCCAACCCTTATAAAGCTATCCATCTAAATTTTATAACACTGATTAAAGAAATTATATGTAACTGCAGCGGTTGTCGTAATGGATGGCAATAGCGGAGGCGGAAACTGGGGTGGCTGTTACATACAGCAAGAAGCCAAGATGGAAAAGGATAATAACAGGTCAAGCCCGTGTTGCCATACATAGAAGGATCATATCACATTTTGGAGGGGTAGAAAATACAACAATAGTTACGTGGGGTAAACAGAGACAAGCGTACGGCTACCAAAGGAAATACAGAAAACAGATCGAAAATAATATAACGGCTAATTATATTTCCTTGCAGTTTGGGAATTTTTCATGAGGATTGTAATTTTCTGACGGAATTTTAGAACGTGGACAAATGATAGGTAAACAATAAAACCGGATATCGAAAAAATCGTGTGCGAATCATCAAATGATCGAACTTATTGGTTGCCTACAGTCATTTAGTATGCCCCCGGCCAATGGAACTGCATCTATTTGCCGCCAGAAAAGGGTCCTTAATTTCCGTGGATGTTTTCTGTACATTATCAACACGCGATCATATTCAGCAATATAAATCCCATTTGCACACACAGACATTCAGAGGATACTTCAATGCACCATAGGTGCGCAAGAAAACGTCAAAACCTGAAATAACCTAGAGGTATACGATCGCAGATCGGCGCCCTTATTCAAGGTTCTACACTATCGAAGACCAAGTTACTACTGGCGATCGAGTTCGTGTTCGATCGAACAAAGGGTGATTTTACACAAAAGATGCACACAATGTGTTCTATAAGCCTGCTGGTGCTGTTCGTTCGGCCGATGGGGTCCGTGCCGCTGTCATCCACAGCGGTTTCCTAGGTGTACTTTTGTTGTGACGCATAATAGTACGCCTACGCGGAAGAGAGTCGCTGGTGATGGGACGTACCTATGTATTCAAGCCTCTACACACTCAAATATCTCTGGTAGACGCACCAGAGACGGGGTGGGGGGAGGGGGGTATAGGAGAGAACACAAATATTCCCGGCTCCTCCCTTTCCGAGCCACTGCTCACTTCTTTTGCCCTATACCACTACTGTGTATTTCCTATGCTAGCCCGATGGAAAGAGGTACGTCAACGGACGTACGAATGAAGCAGAAACCTAAAGCCGACCACCTTTCTCTGGCTTTCTCTGTTAAACGGTGACAGGCGTCGCGCTGCCCACGAACAGAGCCCCTACAGAAGAGTAAAGAGTGGAGACTGGCGTATTGGATCGGAACGCTGGAATCTCATTGCATATTCTTCGCATTGTCTACCAGCCGTGTGCTCACACATCTCACCAGGACTCAACTAGAGTTTGCCGTTCAACGGACCCAGGCCTGAGCAACCGTTGAACGCTGAGCCACGAGGACCCTTCGCCTTTTATCGCCAAGAAAAGGGCCTCGCTAGAACGGCGGTGTATATCAGCATTCCAGACTCCTCTCCGTCGCTGCTTTGCTCTGTTTCCCGTTTCATGCTCTTTCACTCCAGCTGTTGGCTGTCTACATCTGCTCCTGATCCCTGGTTAGACTATAACCAAACTACCCAAACCCAGAATTCTTTTTCCTATCCACAACACCTATTAGCCATATGCAGCATCTCAGTCAACCACACACTTCTCTTTCAAGTCTTCCTTTTCGCCGTTTTCATTTAAGTCGCCCTACGGCCCTTTTCTGTTGGTACAGGCTGGATCCATTCGCAGGCCGTGCTTTACTCCGCAGTCCTATTTATATAAGGAGAAGGAAAGGTGTTTCCGGATCTAGATCTGAAGCTAGGTCATTCTTCGTTTACTGCGAACGCAGAAGTCATCATGGTGGCTTACTATCTAGAGCATTATTATACTATTGTATGCTCATTGCACAGTCATCGTAACAATAACTTGCAATAAGGTAGCGATAAAGCTTTTGTTGCCATGCCTAGTGTAACTTCAAAACAAGCAGCTCAGCACTAACCGTTCACCCGACAGAATGAGGATGATGTGCTTTGGTAGCTGGCAGCAGGGTCGAGACCATGATTTTGGACGCGATGGCAGCAGCAAAACAGAATGATGGACGCTGAACGCTAGAAGTTGGTTGCCGAACGAAATCAGCTGCGGAGGTCGACGAGCAGCAAAAACTCAACCAAAAGCGAAAAAAGGTTGAAGAGATAAAACAAGAGAGACGCGAGTGCGGATAAAAGAGCGCAAGCAAGCGACACAGATAGGATATAGCAGGCCCAGACGAGTGCTACGTGGAGTAGTGAATGAAATTGCCGTCTGTTGGCTCTGCACTATCCAGGAGAACAACATGGAGGGATGGAAAGAAGGTGGCCTGAACAGGAACTCATTGAGTGTTCTCTAGCTGTCCAGGGCCATTCGTGCTTTCTTGCTTATCATATCACAGAGTGCTGATAGTAACATCGAGGATTAGCTGAGCTTCCAACTAGACCCCTTCTAGAGGCGGAACTGGACCCATTTCTTTCGTCCTCATTGCTGGTGTTGCTGAGTTTGCTCTCCGTTTTACCCCTGGCGCGCTTCTCGGTCGCGGATGCAAGGCATGAGTTGACGGTGTCTCTGGACGATGGCGACCTCCAAGCCATCGTGGGTTCTCATGCTATCTGGGGGTCTCCATGTTCAGCCAAGAATGACTCTTATAGTTGAAAATGAACGACCCAGTAAACGTCATCAAACGACACACAGTGCGCCTCACACCATTTTCTCCCCCCTTCCCCCTCAGAATGGCTTAAGCAGAAATGTTAAACCTCTGAGGACCCGATGTGTCGGAGTATTTGTGTGCGCAGGATCGAAATGGCGACAGTTCTAAAGCTTGGAAGGCCTAACAAGTATGAGACGGAGGCGGATATTACGCGCAGGCGAAATCACCAAGTCTTTTCCCTTTTCTTTGCAACAAACGACAGTCGGCCTAACTCGAAGCACGCAAGTGAAACCCATCTGATGTACACAGGAGTGACAAAACCGCAATAAAAAAATAGCTTTCTTTCGGCGTATGTGCCGGCACGAATGTCAATTTAGCCGACAAATGCAAATGAACACATATGAAAACGTTCACACCAGTCTACAACCATTATTAATAATATACCAGGTCATAAAGTAGTGTTTCGCCCTATATAGTGATGAACACAGCAAGAACAATGAGTGCGTAATAATGTAATTAAACAGAACTTCAACATAACGATATAGTTTTTTTATAGGCACGAACCGTTGGCAACGGCATTATACGGATTTCCCACTAACACAGTGGGACTTTGCCTCCTAAACTCATACATACATACATACATGCAGAAAAGCGCAGTCCACCTTGGCTGAACGTGTTCGGATGCGCTGCTATCGTCTCGAAGCACTCACCACCTATGCTGGCGATCCCCGAAAGTAACCCCATAGCCAAAACATATGTTTTGGGTACTGCTTTTCGCCCGCCACCACTACCGTCTCAGGTCTCTCGAGCCCAGATCCGAGACTCCGGCCGAATGCCAGTTGCCCCGCTTGGCTAGTGCTTTTGGCTATAAAAGGTTTATAGACATGTCCCTACTATCATGCTAGGAGGCTTGCAACGTTCTCCTCGCCAGCGCTAGCAAAGCAGTGGCTGAGTGCAACGAGAGTGTAATGAGATGGTTGCCGAATTAAGATCTCCAACCTCGTTAATACCCATAGTGACTGGCTAAATGTAACGAGTGGGCAAGCTTCATGCCGAACCCCGCTGAACTCCATTCGGGCGGTCTCGGTCCACCAGGCCAATGTTCCACCTGGCAGGATCCGCCGCTACTGCTATATAGCCAAAATAGCTCCTAGAAGCAGCGCTACGATGCTTGGAAAAGCACGCGATTCGCAAGCGTCAAGCGGATTTGTGGAGTTTGAACGTCCGGGGGAGACAGTGAACAGAGGATATATTCTTTTGCCGCCTTTTTGAGGGGGAAGTCCCGCTCTTCTGCGCAGTGTTGAGACCACCTTGACTCCTTCAAGGCAGATTGGCAGGGAAATCCTTCCCAATTAGAGGCAAACGCGGCCGAATAGGGTCAAGTTGAATCGACTCAGCCACGCTGTCCGCTGCTCCCCCTCTCTCTCTCTCTCTCTCTCTCTCTCTCTCTCTCTCTCTCTCTCTCTCTCTCCACCCTCGTAACTACCTCGCAGATCAACGTAGACTAGCGGCACAGCGCTGTGGTCTTACAATCCTAAGGGACTGAATGCTATTCATATGAGGCTGGTGAGACCGGGAAAGACGGAAGAAACTTGCAGGGCCGAGTTCAGATGTCGGAAAAAGGAGGCGCGAGAGGGGTGATTTTGGGACGAGGAACGTGGAAGGGGGTGGGAGTCTTAATAGATTCGAATGAGATGCCACGGTGTAACTGCTATGTGCTGTCCGCAGTGTTATACGCCAGAAAAGTTATATGAGTTCGACGAGGTGGTCGAGAAAGCAGAGAGGGTCGAACTTAATATGTATAGCAGCGCGCTGCTTGAGTTTTAGTGAGACTTACTATCTTTTTCTCTCGGGATCTCTATATGCCTGTCGCCTTACTATAACCTCGGGTGCATAGGGGCTGTTGATCTTTCCGTGGAAACTGCACGTGTTACCTATTTTTTTTTTTTTTTTTTTTATCAAGTTATTCTTCATTCTCTAGCCTTTGAATTATGAGAGTATGAATAATCTTCTTGACTAATGCGAAAAACAAGATGTTTTGTTGTGTTTTTGCTGATTATTATTTTTGTGTGTGACGCTTTTTAACGTGGCAAATACGAGGAGCCGATTTTTCTCAGTTATCGTCTTAGAGCGTCCGGTGCTTGAATTAACGTTCAGCATATATGGTACAGATTTCTAACTAAACGGGTAACCTGAATGTAATAAATAATTCGAACTGGATATTTTTATTTTTACCAACATTAGTAACATTTTCGTTTTACGTTTGTAAATTCTATGTAGAAAGTCAAAGTAGTTATGTAGAAATCGAACCTGCATTGGCACCATTTTGCAATATCAGCACTTGCATAATTAATCAATAGGCAATAGTTATTCCACTTACTTACCGCGTAATCTCTTCCAGAAGTTTACACGGATCTGCTGCATAGTACTTGACACCAAAGTAGAATGTATAGTTTTCCACTCCTGAAACAAAAAAAAAATTAGCATAGAAACATTTACATGAACGAGTCGACATAGCAGGTAGTCTAGTGGTATACGGGAAGTATTGCAATCCAGGAACATGCACACTTGGTCCGTTCATTCGGTTTGGCCACTTTTTGTTAAATTTACGCGCGAGAGCTTCTATAGATAACGTACGACACGGCGTGATTATAGTGTCACAACTACTCAGTTTATTCATCTGGGTAGTGATAGCAATACGAGTCGGTCAGACGTCCAGACCCACAATAACGGTGACGTGAAAAACGACAACAATGGCTGCTGTTGGATCCGTGAAATGCTTAGATTGTAATTACCAGCTGCGAAGTCCAGGAAAAGCTGCGCCGGTTGTGCTGTCTCTATGGCGATGCCCTTCTTATTTAAACGGAATGCCTCATTAAGTAGTGACACTTAATAGCGACAACGCTATGTGTCCCGGGTGAGTATGCGTGCGTGTGACTGTGGTTGTATATATCCTATCTCGTCCTCTGCTGGTTTGTCTGGCTCATAGCATGCTTCGAAGGGACGGCCAGGGGATGTAAGATGGAACACTACTTATATCCAAAGTTTCGCTGTCTTAACTTCTTGAACTCAGGCTGTCCCCATTGTGGCTATTGCCTCTATTTAGAAGCTAGAAACGACGCTGACAGGAAAAAGCTGAGATTGACAAGGCTCTCATACTTGCTAGGTCAGAGCTCGGGATCCCATTGGGCCATCTTGTTCGCACCCATGAACAGCGACAACAGCATCTTCTAACACCCCACTGACACGTCCGCATAGCACAACTATGTAGCTGATAAGGGTGAAGCACGTGACGTTGCGTCTGCTACTCCCCTTGAATTTTTCCTAGAGTGAGTTCTTTCTGAATTGTGGCGGCAGTGGCAGAGGGTGATGGTTAAGGTGGCGCGAGATTCGCACTTCTTCCAATCGAGTCGAGGGGGTCCGCCTGAGGTGTCGCAGCCAGTCAAGACGATCACGGCGATATTATTGCAACCCCAGTATAGTGGTCCTTATTATAACACAGCAATGCTGTTGCTACTATCTCATGTGCAGTGTCCACAAACGGATGGCCCCCACAGCGGCGCGTCTTGTTGCCTGCTTTCCATGCCCATTGCTCCACTATGCTGTCTAACAGAACATTCGGCCCAATATGAACAAAGAGAGAATACACTGGTGCGGAGGGAGGGTGAGCTTAAACGCTTATATTTAACCGATGTACAGAGACACGCACAGACAATTGTTGGCGCTGCTTGGCTTTTGCTGTTTGCAGGTAGCGGCAGTTGCTTGCCCAGACGGATACGTAGCCCTCTAACACGGTTCAGGCCCCCAGGCGCAATTCTGCTATCTATCTGTCGCGAATCCACGGCTACCGATCGCCCCACGCTAGGCCATTGGTCGTCCGCATGAGTGCTACTAAGAATCAGACAAGTAAAGCATCATGTTGTCGGCACCAAGCGTCACATGGGCGGTTACTAGCTCCATTGCCACCGGGATGTTATGCCACTAGAAGTATCACTAACGCCAAAGACTACAGGAAACTGGACAACGTTCTCTCTTTGCCCGAGTATTGACACAAACCGAGGAAAAGAAGGTAGGGTACGAAAAAGAGTAGAGAGGGAATATTTGGAAAATTGTCACGTCCATGGCCTTTGGATTGCAGAAAGCTGGTCGTAGCAAACGAATCACATTAGAACTAGCGATCGAGAGATCGAAATGGTTTATCAGAGCTGGCAGCAGCTTCAATTCCTGATGAAAGAAAAGAAAAACGGAGAAACTGTGAAAAAACCATAATTCTAGCTGCATCTGCCGAACCGTTTACGGATGTGCCGTATGGAGGTCAGACAAGGTCCGACCCAGGGCTGTCTTTCTCTATCTGCCAGTTTTTTTTCTTTCTCACATTGAAATCAAAACAAGGCCAATATTTTGTATAAAACAGGTTGCTTCCGTCTGCATCCGTTGCGCAAATGGTCATCAATGTCGGAACATACGATACGCTCAAAGTATGCCTGGCTCGTTAAGATTTACTAAAATAGAATCCTGATTACCCAACAGATAAGGAAATGTTTCAGTTTGTTTACACATACATTCTCTCAGTTTCAAAGATCGTCACGAGCATGATCATCGTCTCTGTTCGTAGAGAAACGAGGTCTGAGAGATGAATTCAGCTACACATATATAGATGCTCAATGGGGTGACAGGAAATTACTGAAGCAATCAGCAGAATTTCAAAAGGAAAAACTGAGTGTGCAGTCTTTTTTCTTTTTAGCTTTCGTTAGCGGAGTAAGCCACACAATTTTAGGAGCTCTAACCCTCAAAGCAGGTACATGCTTCGTATTCGATAACCAAGAAAAATTCGTCGTGCGCCGGGTAAGTCAGCAGAAAAACCGGTCGCTTCAGCGAATACTAGCCATATGGCGTTAATATTAGCATCGATCTACAGTTTTTTGGAGGTTCATCACGCGGTGATGCTTTAGATCATCACCGTACGCTGTAATGGACGTGATTAGTTTCAACGGAACGAACACGGATCGCGTTTTTCTTTATATATGTCTTTAGCTGAGGCATGAAACGTGCACCGTCGAACGATGTGTATCCAGCGTTCGCTCGCCCGCGCTTCGGAATGTTTTATCTAGGACGTCCGCTTCCACAACCAATGAACGCCCCACGAACGTTGTGTTACCCAACCAACATAGTCCAATAGTCGGCCTAGTATGCGCATTTTACTGATAAGTAATCATTTTTATCGGTTCTGTCTGGTACTTGTAAACGTAAAAGATGCGCGAGACATGCCACCCTTCAATTCACCTATCAGTAATAGAAGCATTTATGTTGTTAAGCGCGTTTGCTGGGTCAGCGGAATATAATGGCAATGTGCCGAAGTGAGCCTTCAATAATCATACTACTCGTAATTATAATAATGTTGCATAATTGCATAGTTATCAATGTTAGAGGTCCTGTGACCTGCGATCAACAAGAAGACACAACTGAATAATGTAAGTTAGCTAGATAACAAATGTTGCTAAGTAAACGCTGGACAGTCACAGGAAATAAAAGTCGCTACGACTTTAACAATGGAAGTCAGCTCCTATCGTTAGCAGAGCTGTCAAATAGGAGGTATTGATGCGCAGTTGATAATGTCGATACCATAATTACCTCTAACTCTATATAAGTAGTCTACGATCTATAGATTGTAAATGTGATGCGTTTTCGAAATAGTAAAATCGCTGGTGATAGTTTTCCATGCTTCGAGTACGGAATACTCTCGAATCTAATGTACGTCTATATGGCCTATCTGCTTACGAAGTTTGTATGTTCATGACATATTAATTATTTTAGCCGACGACACTTTGCAAGTAGACACTTTGCAGCTATAGATTTAAAACTATTGTCACTTGACTCTACAAAAAATAGCTGAAATTATTTCCCATGATCCATGTACAAAAATAATACGGATATTCTATTTCATAAAAGTTTGTTTTTTCATCCAAAAAAAAACCCATTCGCACCATTAACCCGTCTATAGGCAACACTGGTTGGAGTGCCACGGGAAGGTAGACATCAAGAATAAGTTGAGAAAAATACTGAATCGAAGTTCATGATTGTTAATTGTTATTGTTGTCAGATATCCCTTCCCTGTGAACTTTCTATTCACATAGTATAAGATGTAACAGCTATCTAGCGTCTTCTTCTGGTTCTTCTGAGAACTTCGTAAGAGCAGGAACGGATTCAAATAAGTGCGAAAACTAAATGTAATATAACAACAAAAAATTGTCATCCCTCTGGGCTTTTAGCGCGGACAGAGGATGTTGTTTACCGTACTTGGGGCTTCCAATGAAATAACCAACAACGCCTTGGCGTTGTCGTCTATCAGCCAAGATTAGCGCCTTTTTCGTTTATTTAAAGGATTACAAGGCAATCTTATTGAGGCAGTCCCCTCAAGGTCTATCACTCAAGGGCGTTATCGCTGTTATTGCAAACTGTTTGCCGTTAACCCAATATAGCTGAGAGTTAGCCAGAGCGATTTAGGCCACTCAGCAGTATATACCACTTAGAGGCTTTCGCTAGAGTGCGTAAGATGCAGCGACTTTTGGGGTTGTTGTAGTCCTAAAAAGTGAGCTAATACTATGACTTCGTCGTTTGTAATAGGTAATCCAGTTACATAACCCGCTGCAACAATTAAATATCTAGAGTAATATAGGCGTGCTGCAGAAGTATAATTTACGAATGATCTAAATAAACACCGTTACAGAAGCATTTTGTATTTTTCGTTAATTTTTTATTTACCGCAATAAAATAGTAAAAAAAAAAGATAATTTCCTATGAATTGATTAAACGTAACGTACATAAAGCATAAAATCAGCAATCAAACATAGATACTAATGATAATGCAGGCCTAGTTCAATTTTTCCTTTTAACACAACGGTCAGTTTAGCAGTTAAACGTTGCTGTCATTACGATACATGCTATACTCAATAGGTATGATTTGGCTTTCGAATACGACAACTTTATTCAACTCGGATCTTGCCCGTACCGCAACGACATTTTATTTTAAAGCAAGTGTATCAGTAGGGTAACTAACGGTAGCTCAAATACCTGCTGACAGGAACGGGAGGTCTACGGAGTTCTCTTGCGAAGCTAGGCAGCCCTATTTGTCTTTATTCGTGACGATACGATTCAATATAGCTTCCACTCGCATCGGCACTTCAGCAGATTGTCATCTTTTAATATGAGAGCCTACGGAGACATCAATTGACTTTGAAGGACCGCTTATCAGAACTATTTAACAATACAGAGTCTTGTTGAGTGTTTTTTGGCACGCCGAATTGTTTTTTAGCTCCGCACAAGTGTATTTCTCTGGCAACAATTGCATAAAAATGTCGAGTTATCCCAAAAATTAGTTTAATTCTAAAGGATTCTATTCAATTTTATGGAGTAGAACCGTTCGTTATTCTATCATTGGTCACTACGCTGTCTGCCAGAAAATAAGAATCTTAGTATTATTTTATCGGATATGTTCAAAGAGATATATAATGTATGATAAATATTATTACGAATAGTCGCCGTCTAGTGACGAAATTGTTCTTATTAAGCAGCTTTCCTTTGCCTCGTTTGAACTTGACTGTAACTATCACTTCAACCTGTAGTTAACTGATAGGCTTAGGGCCTAAGTTTACTTCAAAGCTGGGGATCTAGTAAGTTTTTGTCCATAATTGCGCTCAATAGTCTGTATCGTTTGACACAGCCTGGTGGTGTTCAGTTGTGTGCACGTTATTTCTCCTTCCTTTCCCAAAACAGAGAGGGTCTACGTTTTTTTTTTATTTCACAAAATACCGAATATTTTTTATAACACATTTTTGTAATCGAGTCGCCAATGGGCAGAATTGGACCTTACAAAATTTACACTAACAGGACGTATTTAGGTTTCGCGAGCAGTTTTCCATGAATAGCCCATACGGTGCATGGGTTTCAAATTGATGCCCAACGTGGTTCGGAACTGGCCTTCAAACGTTCCAACACTTTTCAGATATAATATTTCATTGAATTTATATGGATAGTGGCCCACGTTTATAAGACACTTGCATCTCTTAAGGTAGGACTGGCGGGGCAATCACCCACACTGAAATTTTATAGTCGTTATTAAATAAATCCCTCTTCTTCTGTCGCTTAAATTTACTATTTGAAAAAAGCTATTGGCCCAGTCGGCCTGCATTCAAGAAAATTTCTTATCCTAAAGCGCCTCACAAGGGAGGTTTTACAGTGCGTATTTAAAGTGTTATTACGTAGTATCATACGAGTGCGAGATGTTCCTAGAAATCGATACATTCTTGTGTTACGTTATGAAGCCGAAGTACATTCAAAGAATTCGTTGATGACCTACCTTTCATCTGCTTGTAGATTTTCTTCGTAGCGTCCATCCAGTGCTGAAATTCAAAGTAGCAACGAAAATATTAATATTGCGTAATAACATTCTGTTCGTTTTTTTCTGGTCGGACACTCTTGCGATGGGTATCTCATCACCAGCACCGCCTAAAAGCACCCTTTTGACCAGAAATGAGCAACATCTCAAGCTCACTAAACCCAAAGTTTGCATTCAAGATGCCACTACTAGTATGTGGCAGCCATCACCAGCCCTTACGAGACTGTACCACATGATGTCATAGACAAAGGTATTTAGTGTTATGCCTTTCAATCTGTGTAGTCCAAGCTTTTGCAGGAACTTACTCTGTTAGCTTTCCTTTATGCATTATTTATATATTCGTATAACAATCGGCACTAGTTTCTAGCGACGCGATTCCTCACTGATACAGTAAAGCCCAAGGAACGAATAGTACTGCTCTCGCCGATTCCTTTCTAATAAAATTGAGCGCTTGCTAGCTTCAGTTATAACATCTGCCTATATGACATCTGGAGCCGCGGCCGCCGTTGTCGCCGTAATGAAGTTCGCAACGGAAATCACGGCGGGCTTTGGTTTGTCACCAGACCGTGTAGTTCTGCGCAGTTACCTGTTACCCTAACTTCAGCCTCGTTAGTGTGTCAATCGTTGCGGGCTCATTCTTCAGTTTCTATTCAGTCTTCTTCGTCTCATCCACATCTATGGTTCATCATAAGCACTATTTAACAGTCGCTAGTTAATAATATACGAATGACTCTGATCCTTGTGGTCCGACGAGATACTCTCTATGGCCTGGCTCTCGGTGGCCTGCGACTCTCTGCTTTCGGCCGAAGTGGCTGCTACGTGTAACTGAATGGCCGGATCCGCAGGTAACTAACTGGTGGACCGCTACGATCGCAATTCGTCAAATAGAGCAGACCCCGCAACACAACCCGGTCCGCCTGATAAATAGATGAAAAGCTAAAGGGAGGGTGACTATATGATGTAAGAACTGCCCACAGCGTCACGATCATCAGCGGAGACGGCAGCAAAATCATCAACAGCGTTTTTCGACATTATCATTGTAGTTCATTGAGCAGTAGCTATATACGTGTTAGTGTTTTAGGTTCTATAGAGCTTTTCCACTCATCATTCATTCGTTTATTAGTCTTCCGTTCATTTTTACTTTCTTACAGTTCTTCCAGCGATATCACTCAGCATTACGAGCCTGTTTCTAACTCTACGCGCCGAACGACAGACAGCTTCACCTCGCTAAAAAGCAGCCAACAACAACGGCAATGTCAGCCCGCCAAGTCACTCGATAGAGGACTTCTGCTGTAAAAATTACTATGGACAGCCTGGCCCGCTATTCTTCTCTTGCTGTTTCAATGACGGAAAATGAAGTTGGCAGTATATTAGGGTAATCTAAGGCACTAGCAATAATGACGAGTGTTATGAGCAGCAACAACAACAATAGAGCGGAGATAGGTAAACGGTTTTGCCTGTTTCTGTGAACGTATAGTGCATTAGATGGCTAGACTGAAAGGTACGTCACTCGGAAATTAAGGAAAATTTTGGTAGTCGCACGGGTAATGCTATAGATCTTGCCGAGAATGAGTTTCGTCGCAAAGTGGCTATTGAATATTTCTGGCTTGCTCCATCCTATAGTTGTTTAGATTTACCATATATATTAATCTCAACGTTCATTATATGCTACCACATCCCCAAGGAAGCTTATTTCACGTAAAACGTGTTAGCTATATACGATCAGCGCGTTGAAATCGATGTATAAGGGCCATCGGTGGCCATTTTCTACTTAATTTCTTTAAGTGACAGTGGATAATCGATTCGTCTGCTCTCGATACTCTGAGTAGAACTCGAACGGGAACGAGTGTTGGCTGGAGGTTGCAACATGTCATTGGGAGGCAAGTCACTTGCGAGCATTGATACCACGGCAATTTTCTACTTCCGTCATCAAGTTGAGCCTCGTCGAACTATTTCCAATTGTAAATTGGCTAAATCCGATTTCAATGTTATTGCTATTCCTAACGGCTAAAAAGCGGACAAAATGTTGCGCTGACTCGTAAAATTCTCATGTATAAGTGTATATCCATATATAGCGTACACACCGAACATTGATTGCATAGACTGATAGCGATATTAAAATATATGTTGCAATGAAAATTTTTTGTGCTTTCTATGAAAAACAGCTGATTTTCATTTACGATAACAGTACAACACGTCATCATGTTGAATGTCACTAGGTAGCTATGAATACATCTGTCCGTGCGCATTTAGCTAATAACGAAAGCAGATGCTAAGGTGACCCGCTTAAGTAGCCATAAAAAGAAAATACAAATAGAAATGGGGCACAAAGCAAAAGCAGGTTATCTATTCATATGAGTATATAAGAATAATCAAAATCCACATATTATAGTTAACTGTATTTTGCATAGCAGAACATAGAAGCCGCGCCTATACTATTATCATTACGGTTCGTTTATAGGTATGAGCACAAGGACCGCAGGATAATCTAGATCTAATTTGACAAAAGATTGATGCAGCCATGGTTTTTCCTGGCTCAATAAAAGTCCCTGCAGACAGAGCAGAGTTCTGCTTGAGCGACATAAACTATTGCTTCCCCAGTCAAAATGGACCTACCCGTGGAAACATAGCTTCCAATGCGGTTGTAATGCTTGCATCGCAAGTTGCAAATATCACAGGAGGAGGTATCATGCGTCAATGGGTTTCCGCGTCATAATGGGACATTACTTAATCAAGCAGGACTTGGTGCGCTTATTGCTTCAATAGCTATAAATAACAATCGTCGAGATGATTGAAGATACTATAAGCGTAAGTGCTTTCCACGTTTTGCGTTCGATCAGTGAGTACCGGCAAGCGAACACAACAACCGAATTTCTACCCATTTGTATCCGAGATAGAACTTCGTTGAAGGACTCGGCGAAAACTTCATGACGAATCATTAAAGGACACTCATAATTAAAATTAGGCAAAACATACCGTTTGCTCCCGATTTCTGGAGTTGTACCAGCTTTTTATCTAAAAGTCACGTTTATCTAAAAGATGCGTCTTACTTTATAACAAACCTCAAGATATTGGTATCCTTCAGCAGCTTTATCGTTATCGCTATGAAAAATCGTCGTAAAACGTACCTAACATTCCGAATAGCTCGACAAATTCGCAATTGGAAGATAATTTCTAATTGAGTATGGCCTATTGCCAAGCCAATGTATTGTCACATGCTTTTTTTTTTTGTTTGATTGAATTTCAACACAAATGTTGAAATTTTGATGTATGAAAAACACACACTTGCCGGTGCATTTCGAAGAAATACTAGTCAATGTACACGTACACGGTACGACCGCATTGTATGTTCTATACAGTTGTGGGCTTAGGGTAAGCATCGGGCCAATGAAATACGCCGCTGATCGCTACCATAATCATAGTCGTTATCAAATATTGCCGTAGGGAGGGTTCTTGTTTGGCTTTTAATGTGTTGATTCGACTGGCATTGATGATCGTCCGTCTGATATGATATAGTAGACGTTGTTAGCGATTTAATGACAAGCCTTTCTCCGAAGTTTGCCACTGATCTGAGGCCTGAAAGCAAAAATATTCGCAAGGGAAAAATGTCCAAGACACTAATGGAGTACAATTCATCATCATCGTTATAATCGAGGTCATTGCTAGGCACCGATTGATTGCCTTACTGCCATAAGGTTGTTCCAGATTGGTAGGTGAGCTCCAAATGATCTGAATATTCGATTAACCGTCTGCTGGGTACCTGTAACTATTAACTTTTTCACTAGCCTATAGCAGCCACGCTTGTCAACCGCACGGCGCCGTGGAGCCTGACCGACGGTTAAAATTAACAACGACCTTAGTTCGGCTAACGTTCGCGTCGACTTCGCGAACGGTAAGCGGCAGTGTTAGACGCTAAGTCCGGAATTCCCGATACAGCAGAGAAGCTGATTCTACGGATACCTACTAGCGGGACGGCACATGCTCGAAAAGCATGGAGCAAAAATAGGCCACAATTAACGGTACAGCTATTATACGAATTGCGGTAGCCGAGCGATGATAAAAGCAATCATGTTACCATCACACATTTTAACGTTAGTGCCGCCAGACGTTGCTTACGGTGGGCGGTAAGTTGTCCTGTCCCGATTTAGCTTTGCTGTTCTACCGTTACAGCCGTTCGGCTGACGTGGTGTGAACTATCACCAGCAGTAGCCGTGGTGATACCGATTAGAGGCGCCCGGAGACACACTCACATAGGACAGGGGGTGGCCAGACGGGGCAGGGATCGTCGCGAAAAAGTGAACGAGGGCAGCGAGCACGCCAGAGAGATTAGAGATGTTATGTCACGCCTAGGCGACATCCATCGAAGCACACGATACCTTCGGCCCTGGATCCGACGCTTTCGTTAGTCCTCTCCATTTCGTTCATTTCAATTCAATGGAGCTGCTACGCGGTTTGGACACGACTCTATTGTCGGAGTAATGGTACGGGCCGCAAACCCAATCCTCGAACCTACGGCTGGTAACAGACCCACGGAGCACAAAGAGGAAAACCAGGAAAAAGCGGAGAAAAATGTACTACTTCACCGCGATGGCCGTAGCATAGATGACACGGAATCAACATACAGTTGCCATCCATTAACATATTAGAACATGGTTGTTACTACGGTTGGTCTCCCGCTACTGAGCAGAGTATGCCGGCAAAAAACACGCAATGGTAGTCCTCAAAACTACATCTTCGGAACATTAGACTTGGGTTTTTATGGACGCTCAGAGCGAAAAATCCTTTTTCTGATCCCATTTATTGTACTCGAACGGACTTCATTTATTGTATGTAAATGTATTAGATGCTGAAATTGTGACAAGGCAGGCCTTGACTCCTTAATTAATCAAGCGTATAATTATGGTAACAAAGACAGTAATTTTCCATATTGACGACCTAGTTGTCAAAAGATGTGGGCCAGGGTGCATGTGATCTCGACAGAGCTTGAGTTAACTGTACAACTGACAAGAAGAGTAGTGGTAAAGTTGAGAAGAGACAGACGAATTACTTATCAGGACGCAGTTCCTTTCGCGAAACCCCCGTTCGCCTATGTGAACAAGTTTTTTTTTTATCCTGGTACATTTCTTTCGTCGGACGACTAAAATTTTTGTGACGCATGAACCCCCGTAATGAAGCATCTTACGTTGGCCCTACCGCTCTCTTCCTATTCAACCTCAAAATAGTTGTCGCCTGTGACACAGAAATCATCCAAAAGGGACTCCTTCTTGCAAACTTGGAAGAGCTGAGGTGGCTTACAGCTGTCTAGCTAATTGTCTTCTCGGACTTTACCGAACAAGTCTTCGACTCACCTCCTTGTTAATACATCCCTGTTCCTTAAAAACATAGAACGACGTCTCGACCTATCGCGGGCCTTTTGCCTCGCAATCTAGGCGGGGGAATTCACGGAAGCAGACCTGAAGTTTGACGAGTACATAGCCATGATAGATCACGGACAGACAGGAGTTGGCCACCTGAATCGATATGTTAGAACTAGGTACGCGTTGCATGATCTCCATACTATCTACTACGAATCTTCATTAATCAAACTATATACATCATCATAGACAGAAAACGTCATGATAAGCATCAAGCTTGTCAATATGCCCACGTGGTTTCTCTAGGGAACGTTGCACCTTAACTGGCCCATGAAAAATATTAGTTATGATCTCTCCGGAATTGTTAATGAAAATATAGCGTATACGAAATGTTGCTGTTATTACATAATAACGTTTGCGATCTGCCTAACACCAATAACTAGACTTTGGTGCACACAACGTTCCTCTTCTTATGTAGCAAAACGACAACTTGTTGATTACCTCATTTGTTGACACACTGCACCATGGCATAACCAATACAATTTGCCTTAGCATAGAAATATTGATTTCAGTGCAAGCAAAGATACAACTTGTAAGATGGTAAAAGTTCAACTTCGAAGAACTTCTTCAACTAAAAGTTTTTCTCAAACCACGATGCTCTTTTTATATCTGTGGTGCTGGACCAAAACTATTACTCTTTAAATTTAAAGAGAAATAAAAGAAAGCAAAAAAATGAGGCAGAAAGATGTTTATTTTCATTTTCGACTGAACTGATTTGCCGACTAACACTAGAAATATCTGCCGCACTGCTTTGACTCATACGTGGACTTAGATTTGTTCTAGTTTGACACACTTTGAAAACACATTGGACTCTATCGGCTAGTGATATCATGTCAGGAGAGGTATACTTTTTTCTACTGACCCTCCAACTCATGACCACAGTAAAGTCACAGAAGGCTTACATAGGGTAGCGCTTGTTCCTCAACGCTTTCCTCATTGCCAAAGATGATAAGAAATGCCGATATGGAAAAATGGAAGGGAAAAAGACCGTTGATAGTCTTCACCGTTACATAAAGGACTTTAGCGCCGATCGATATAGCCTGTGGCAACGGGCTTTGTTCCAGATGCCCCTGATGACTGCCTGTTTTACCGTTGCCATGTCCTTTTGTTTTCCGGTGACGCCAATGTTCGCGAGCATTTAAGGCCATGTGGTAAGACTCGAAGCCGCGGTGAGTACGAGGAAACATCAAGAACAAGAGAAGACCGAAAAACAGCGACATCTGTTCAGTCATACACCGCGCGCCTCGCCGCTCTTACAGCGATCTTTCCCAGTGAAAATGGCAATTTTCTCGTCCCACTAGGACAGCTACAACCGCGGTGATGGCGACATCAACCGCAGTAGGGTTAGCCAAGCCGGAATTGTGCAATGCATAAAGAGTAAAACACCCTTAACCGTGGCTACTAAGAGCCGCGCTTTGTGGGTCAGACACATACCCTAAGTGTCCAAAAAAAGAAAAAAGACCGGCAAAGTTGGTCGAAGCACTCACAATCCAAGCACATACTCCTTCACGCTAACGGACACATGCTGCTTACCATAGGGGTCGTCCGCCGGTGTGGGGGACGTTTTTGTCCCAAGGAAAAGAACCGAAAGACAGAACACTTCGAGGGCAAAAGAGAGCCCGCAGATGGCTCCTATTTTTCGAGGAGCAGACTGCTGCACTAACTCGAGTTCGCAAAAAGAGAAATAAGAAAGAGTTGCTTCTTTTTCACCAGTTTCTTCCAAAAACACCCCCTCCCCCGCTATCCAGTTCAGCGCCACCGTTACTGCTGCTCACGGATTACCGCCTTACTACGGTCAGCATATATCTGACAAGAGTGACAGGCCAAGTTAAATTTGAACTGAAGACCAACCGATCCGATTCGCGCGTTGTTCTTGCCAAGAGAGTACCTTAGCTTGTCTTCTATGTGCAGTTGTCTTGCGATGCTTTTCCTTCTCTTGGCCACTGTTTTCCATTACTTCAACTGGCTCGTAAGAACTTCTTTTATTAAATTTTCAAGCACTGTAATAGTAAAAAGGTGGTAGTCATAGTTCTATGATATAATGAATCATTGATGCGACCTTGTCTTAGTCGGAACTTATTTCGATGTTCGAAATAGAAAAGCAATATTTTGAATATTAATTCCAGTTCCTGCTCTGAATGTGTGCGTGATGCGTACGTAATGCGAACGTTACACTTGCACGTAACTAAGATCAGAATTCCTCGTAAGGGGTTAGCATGGTAAGGTTAGCAAAAGTATGGCGGAATTTAGTCAATCAATTAAGAGTTTACGATGCATATCATAACACACTAATCCACTAGTTGCTTGGCTAATCGTAAGTTCTTGTAACTGTAAGATAGTGTTGCATGATGGAGCTTGCTTTACGAACTCGTAATGACCGTCTGCTGGGTCTCTTAGAGTTCAAACAACTCCGACTCAATTCATCGTTCCTTTAAACATACTAGACAATCTCATTTTTGGACATAAATATATACACGTGAAAAAAATGATCAAACATTTAGGTTTACGAAACCTTATCTACTTCGAGCACTCCTACGTGAGGTCGTTTGAATAAGTTGTGTTCTTCCTTTGTTACGTAAGACCGCTGAACAAAAGAAAGAATTGACAGCACACGAGCGAGTAATATACGATTGTGCCGGCAGAGTATGTGGGGGCAGCGCGACAACTCGAACAGAATTAAAACGTTTCGTATCTTTTATGCACGTGGCGTTTGTATTTCGTACTCGGTCGCGTGCATTCCCTCTACGTCTGATTTTTCGAATTACCTAACAGCGTCTGCTGTAATGTGCATCAAACTGCTAAAATTGACCATTGTCTGCCACCGTTATGGCCAAGCGACTAGTGTTATCGAAAACGAAGTACTTTATTAAGCTCCTGCTCGGCGAATTCTCTCAGGTTGAAATGACGCTAACAACAACGTTAGCAATAAAAGCACGATAACAACAACAACAACAACAACAACAGTGAGCAAGTCACGCTGCCCAATCACGAAATTTCGAAGGGATGCGACGGTACGGTGTGAGAACGGTGATGAAATTATGATAATGACTTTCATTTTTATTATTACTAGCGCTGATGCTGTTATGATACCTGCAAACTCTCTCGCCGTTGATATGAATCGATGCGGGATATTTGTTCATGTCAAGATAATAGATAGATTCGAACTTTCCTCTTCTGTCAGCTTATCTACTGCGCTGGCGGTGGACATGAGAACGTTCTTGAAACATTTTCAATTTTTTCGTTAGCCAACGTGATGATGGTGCTTTTTCCCAATTGCCAACTACAGGCTCATTAAAAATTGATCGAGCAGTAATTTAGTACAATATGATGAATGAGCCACCAACCAAACAAATAAAATACGTCCGTCTCAATTACCGGAGCGCCCAATTACTATCAACAGCAGCGGCGGAACGGTGCATTTAGGGAGAAGGTCGCTATCACGCCGAACTGGTGCTGACCTCTGACCGGACGCTTTGTCGCGATTTCTGCTACGGGACAACGACTTCAGTCAACCATTAAGAACAGTCTAGTGCTTCAGCGAGTCTCCTACAGAGCAAACGCGGACAGATAACACGAATGACAACGTCTAACGCGATAGCAACAAGCAATAACAAGAGCGGCATCAACGGCTGTTCAGTCCTGACAAGCGAGATCCACGGAAGAGAAGAAGTTCAACGAGATATATAAGTTAATGAACAAATCGACAAAACGAATTGCCGACAGTAACCACTGTTTATGACGTAGTGCATCCGTCCGGCAAGACCCTGCAAAAACCGTCTGTCAGCGGCCGCCAACAGTAACGCTAATAAGGGCCAGGGGGGTGACGTTGGTGTTCGTCCATTGCACAGCGTGTGAATATATCATCATTATATAGTCCGGATAGATACATGAGTATTGTTCGTTGTTTTTATCCTAGCTGTCGCTGTTATCGCCATTTTTATTGTTGGCGCCGTCGCTACGTCCGCTACTGTTTGAACGGCGCGAAGTAACCAATCATCAGGCCGTTAAAATATGAGCTTAAATGCGTAAGCCCCGTTGGGCCGCTACACCCGATGCCTTTATGGGGTATACTTAGCGCTGGCAAGCAACTGACGACAAGATTCAGAGACAACGGCGGGAGCTAATGGAATAGTTTATAGCAACGCATCAGAAATACATGAGGTCGCTACAACACCCGATGATAGCGCTCCTGGCCGTGACGGTGGCGTATCTGACAAAATTTATGATGAAATATTTTCCGTTCCGAGAACTGAAGAAGGTCAACGGAAGGCCACTGAGACAAAAGCAGCAACGGCGGCGTTTGCCAATTGTAACAATGAACAATGCCGAAGATCAAAATCGGATACACATTTCGTTACTCTTCGCGGCCCTGTGGACATAGTGGAAAAGCATATACTAACGAGGTAAGGGATTGGTTTTCAACACCGTCATTAACAACCGTCGCCATAACTACTGCACCCATTCGGGGTGTCATCTCGTTGCCATGGAGGAATTAGATCGTTTGCTCTTGGCCAAACACAGACGGTTCGAGAAGATACAACGGTGATGCAATCACCGTATTCTATTCGCCTGTCCGACGTACGTGTGAAATAATGTCTACGGATTAGAAATGCGTAAATTACGTTTTGCTTAGTTTCTCGTTTGTTGTTTTGATAGCACCAAATGAGAATTAATTATAATTTATATCCTATTTTCGTATTGCAGACAATGCATGGGATGTTGAGAAAAATAAAACTAATGTGTGTATATATAAGATTTTCGGTAACGAGCAGACAAACTCTAAAGCGCGTAAATAATTGAATCAGTCAACGCATACCTGTATACGTCGTCGTGATTTATGTTGTAAAAGAACAGCTGAGGATATTAGCCTTTTTCAATATTTTTGCAAAATCCTGTGATATTAGCGAAACCTTGAGACTGCTATATCTACTACTTGCCGCATAACATAGTAACAGGTTTCCAGTACTACGTAACGGATAGGAAATCTTCTATGGCGCATCTGTGCAGTGAGCCCTAACAGTAACAAAGATATAACATTTATAACTCATAGAAATATACTAGCAAACCACATTTGTGTGACCGTTTCCGCCGATGCTACTGACTTTTCCTCAGTCGGCCCTCTCCATGCACGTTTCGGATGCAGCAATCCTACCATCGATAGCTCAGTTCGGAGCTATCTATAATACTTTATATATTCGTATAAAAGCTATCTAAGTAATCTAGCCAGGAGACTATATGAAAGTGGATAGATATCTGCACAGCGCAGTGACGCCATTTGTTCGCGAATCCGCCAAAATCTGGTCCTCACATCAGCTGCGCCGTCACCGACTAGCACACCCGTTTCCGTATGGTTCCATCGCAAGTCATCCATTAAAAGGATCCAATCGACTATCGCCTGAATAAAGAGCACAAGCCGGTGGACAGCCTACAGTTGATTTGTGCTAAACAGATCAGCGTCACACCTCGGACTAAAATTGCGGAAAAAATAGGCTCTAGTAGCAACAGTAACAAAAGCAGACGCCGCCGTTGGGTTGGTAAAAGCAACAATACGGCATCTAGTGTTAGTGATAGTATCGGAGTTGCCTCTGCTCGGTCCGTTTAGTACCATATGAATCCATCGGAAATTACGCCGACACACTGCGCCCATGGAAAGGAGAAAATACGGTAAGTAGTGCGACACAACGAAGCCCTTTGTTGGGCTGCGTGATAGGGCAACTATCGAGGTAAGTACCGGATCCCCACTTGGAGGGCATGAAGGCATTTGGGACCAGTCATCAGTGTGTACTGACCAAGCATCTGAATGCTCTACTGGTGCCACGACTAGGCAACAAGGGTTGGCAAGAAGCATAGAAACGTAGCCAATTAGTATCAGAGATGAGGTGCACTCAGAGGCCGTCTACAGCCACAGCGCATTTTCTTCCGACGAACCGCTAGTATCAGTAGTGCCTCGACCGTCCGCGCCATGGCGGGTAAAAGCATAGAAAAGGTGGGTGTCTACATTCCATTTCCCTGCAAGAACGGAACGGGTAATAGGGGTAACGAATAAACGCTTGGCATATATATTGCAGCAGCACCATCATACAGTGGACATACTCGCTCGACCGTCCTATCCGATGCCCAAAAGCACATGGAAGCCTGTCTTTCCTGGTCATCTTCTGCTTCGGTCCTTTGTCCTCTCTCTGCGTTTTCGATGGGGGGTAAAACGGGACAGTTTCTCCATCACTAGAATGGTCAGGACAAAACGTCCAGCGGGACTGATGATGTTCCCCAGAGAATCTATACCCGGTCGAGTGCGAAGAAAACACTGGCGTTGTCCCAACCAGCGAAGCGAAGGCACGTCGGGAGTCTGAGGTTAGTTGCACTATAGCAAGTCGGCTTCAACGTCGTAGTAGAATTCTTCCCGTAATCGACGGGAGAGTCGTCTGAGTTCGTCTAAAAAGCCAATGTCACCGACGAAACTGAAGATCAATGCCCGGTCGTATCTGCTAGATGCCGCCGCTGCGCCGATTCTCGGTAAGGTTTGCGCCACCAAGCTAACAGATCGATGCATTCGACACGAACACAAAAAAATCAAACCGATAAAAAGCAGAGACGAAGCCACCTTGAGTGGCGGAACTCATATAGTCACGACTATACTACACTATCAGATGATGAGGTCAAGTACTCCTACTAGCGGAAATACGAGTGAGTCTTCACGAGACAAGACCAATAAAAGGGAAAGACGCTACTGAGTGGAAGCAAAGCAATAAAATGCTGTCGACACTTTATACTTGCACTTTCTCTTTTCGCCGTTCCCCACCAAACGTGATCATTCTCAGGCAAAGAAACAACCTCCTTCAGGTTAACATTGTATGCTTATATGGACTTAAAGCAAAAAACGACGATAACAAAAAAAAGTCATATAAAGCTCGCAGATTCCGCCAGTAAATCTTCAAATTTCTTTCTTTATGAATATGCTAAGCTCAGTTTAGATAGTCAGTCGTAAGCTGTGACGGTTGACTTAAATAAGTTCCACTCGTTCGATAACAACAACGATGATCAGCGCATTTCTGATAACTATATATGTTAAGTCTGCGTTGATATATCTATGCATTAATACGAAAATGCTCCGTAGAGCACAATGTAGATAAACTATTAGGCCATGCAGTATTTACCGTTTGTCCTGTCGCGTCTATGTAGCGCAGTCCGAAGTAGGCTGTTTCAAGTAAATTGAGATGTTTGTGCACCGCGTCCAAGAGATCTTGGCCCCGCGAGACATTCTGAAATTATAAAGGTGCAAAACAAGTTTAGAAAATTGCGTTCTAGCACATTCATATATATTGTACTCATTAAAACTGTGGATCATAATAACCACCCAAGACAATGCTGATGGCAACCAAAACTGCCATGGTGAAAATTATTATTCAAGGCCAGAGTTCGCTTCCATCTGCTGTCGAGTTTGTCGTTACAAGAGCGGAAGGACCTCTAGCCATAGCCTACGGCGACATTTCTCCGGTCGCATAAACAGGACCAACTAGCAGGTCCGATTGTGTGCATATGTACTTAGGTTGATTTTCCGCATTAACATTCAATCCCTGTTTTTTTTACGAGCAGATGATCTTTGCCTGCCAAATCAGGTGGTGTCGAAAATTGCAAAAAGAGATAACGGAACCGCGATCAGTTGCCATCTCCGCTTTTACCTATTTCCTAGTATAACTACTACCGTAAAAGGACAGAGCAATATTCAGGGGAAGGTTACGACGAGAGCAAAGTTGGGCAATTGGCAAACTCGATGAAAAACGGCCAAGCAAATTCATAACGTTGGATCCTTGTATACGAACGCCTGTGGCTGCGCCGTATAAGCCCTACTATTCTATTTTGCTTGTTGATGATAACAACGAGCGGGACAGAACACGCTTGAGTGGCTCAATTATGTTCTTCCATCGTGTTCATGGATCTGTCTATGGGTATGTGTGCGTACCTGTAGCGGTATAATACAGATCTAACTTGAACTAAGCTGAGTGGTCGTTTAGTTGGTAGACGGATAAAGTACGAGTCGAGGTGCGCGCCGGTTTGGCGCACACCGTTGCAACGCCTGGAGAAAACTGTTGAAGCATTTTTATTCTTTCCGAAAATTGCGTTCTCCCCTGCTGCTACACACTAAAGCACCAGGGAATCAGAAGGGCCCCTCCGCTAAAAACTGCTAGGACGTAGCTCCAGCTGCTCTTTCTACTGCTGCTGCTGCTGTCATAACCCAGATCCAGGCTAGTCCAGCTGGACCAAACCATACACAGTCAATTTCAACGTATGTAGTAACATTGAAAAGCATGGGTTGAAAACGGCAAGCCAAAATTTTGCCATAATGCTCACACACTACGAGTGTTCAAAGATGTACGTTTTCTTCATTTTGACGCAGCCTCTGAGTGAATGAACGGACGGAGCTTTTAGGGGAATGGAGAGGGTGACGTAAGCACTAGAGGATGCAAGCGCCTCCGCTGTAGTCACCGACCATCGCGTGCCCCCGTGTTCATATCGTCGCGTTCGCACCGTTCAAGCAGCAATGTCAGATACAGTAGTAGCGGTGGTGGAAGCAGAAGCAGTGGGAAAAATATGCCGAAATGGAGTAGGTCCTCGTAGTTCACAGCAAAAAAGTGGGCGCCGTTTCAAACAAAGAAGAGAAGACGGAACGAATACACAAGAAAATTTTAGAGCATACCGCAGACGTTGCCACAGCTTAGGCTGTTTGGCTGCTTGCATCAAGTCGGCCTTCTGTTTTTTTCTCTCTGCTGTTGATGTGGCCTCGCCGAAGAAGCGAACTAGACAACCGGGAACAGCGTTGAGGCAAATTAGACGACTATCAGTGAATAGTGGCACACGCCTCCGATGTGCAACGGTGTCCGGATGGCCGTGGGCGGAAGAAGAACTCGGAAGGTGGAGCAGAAGCCTACTTAGAAGTAAACGTAGTCGCGCCCGCCCTCGCACACGCCAAAAACAGATAATCTCTCTCAAAAGCGAAAGGCCTAGCAAGTAAGCAACCAATGGGAAAATTTTCGTTGATTTCGTCCTTCTTTGCTTTAGCAGTTCAGTCTCAATGGGGAACTGCAAAGAATCGAAACATGAGCGCGCTGTCGCAGCCATCCATAATTCTGCCGTTGAATGCCACAATGGGTCGAAAAAATGCCTCTCTCCTATCGGTAAAGGACTAAAGGACAGTGACCTTAGCATAACCAACGCTAAGGGGCAGACTGAACCACTATTGTCTTCGCTTCAGGCTAAGAGCATAGATTTCAGACTTCTAAGGCTCGGTTTGTAACGATACAATTGCATATGGCTGGTAATGCTGCAACTATTATCGGAGCTTTGAGAGGCCTGTTACTTCGGAATTAAAATCTAGCGTTTGGTAAGGCCGGTCCTTGTTAAGCGTCCAGCGAGGCGGCACGGAATAAGAACACCTGTGAACGCCGAGTGTCAATACGGGCGGGGCGATCTCCATTCTATTTGTTCTCGTAGGGTAGACGAATCTTCTGGCCCGTTTCAGAAGCCTCGGCTGCGAACTCAACGATTCACCACGTTGGCACCGACAGACGTTCTCCATACTCTTCCCTGTGCGAAAACTACACACCTAAGAAAGATATATGTCGAAGAGACGTTGGGATTACCTATTTTTAGGTAGCCCTTGAGACACCAAGAGAATAGGCGAATGGAAGGAGGTAAGAGCGAAAGCCTTAGAGGTGAGGTGTTCGAGCGGCTGTTAATTTCAAACTATTTGTTCGGCTAAAGGAAACCGCTGGATGATACCACTGGCAAAGCAACATAGTCACCTGAAGACGAACCAAAGTAAGGCGGACCAACCCTGGCAGAGCTCCATGGAGTGCGATAACGAGAATAAAGAGGTTTGCTCGGTGCGGGCTGCTACCTTAACAATGACTCTGCGTGAATCCATGAATAACGGGAATGCATGTTCAGGGGAATTAACTACTTTGAATAAATTCTCTTCAGATTGATTGTCCGTACGCACGTTTCTCGTCGTATACAACTGTGTACAGTTTCCGTATAGTAATACATTATATTATGTATAGCAGTGATTCTTGTTGTCCTTTTAGTTCCGCTATTCAGGAAGCTATCTGCCGTGTAGGGCTGTGGTCATTTGTCTTAACTGTCGTGATAAGCAGCTATTAGATATTGACGTCCTATTGTTATTCTTTTCTCGATTACTATTGTTTTTTATCTTTTTTTTTTCGTCAAACTTCAATTTGCCGATACCTACAACCGGCATCGACGCAGTGTCGGCGTTTCAGATTTTACGACTTTTGGTGTCGTTTGGTGCCGGCGCGCTCACACACACGCGCAGTAGCAGACAATCGCACATTCACTCATGCCAACACTTGATAGCAATGTCTGAACTACACACGGCTCACTACTCTTTCATCATTTGTACTCATGTATAAGCCAGGTTGATTGCCTGGTAGGTCGTTGCTTTTCTGGTTATAGGCCCGTAATCATAGACTGCGCACTGTCGTATCCCCCATTGAAATGGTAGCGGGTTGTTACCGCCGACACCTCGGGTCAGGATCGTGCCTGCCGCCTGTTAATGACCGAGTCTATATGCGAATTCCTTTTGACGGCCGTGTAACGCCGTAGGCTTACATTGCGCCTGCAGGGGCTGTGTTCGTCACTCTCGCGTTTCGCTCAGTCCTTGCGACGTCAACGATAAACGCGATCGACTATATCCGTATATACATGTGTATATGATGAATTATTTTCATCATCATGTTGACCCGGTTTTGATGACGACGACGCGGTTGTCTCGGGTTGATTAGAAAGAAGACCATGCAAGAGCAATCCTTTGCTGTAGCCCCGTATTGGATTGACTACGCAGCAAGGAAACGCCAATTGTCCTATTGTCGACTATTTTTATGCATGCGACGTATACGCACGTATCGCATCAAGATAGGTCATATTCACCGCTATGGGCGAACATCAGTTCACAGCTCCAATGAAAATGTCGATTTTTTCGAGTCGTCAAAAAACAGAAGCGAAAACAAAGGTTCGAATGAAAAAAACACACAGTCGCGGCAGCAGCAGAATCACTGGGATCACAAAAACGATTTAGTCGATTGTTGCATTTGACGAATATTTGGGTCGTGTCCGTCAAAAATGACGCCCCTTGATTTGCCCCACCACAGGTGGAGGGACTCCATGATATGGAAGATGGTGACATTGGGCACGATGTAAAATGGGTAAAATTGATAACACTTCGGATTGCAGCTGTTGCTACTACCGCCACTCATAGAATCGATTGCGATAGAAGTACCTAGATTACGCCCATTGTTATATAGCGTCGAATATGAAAGCTGGTACTACGACGTATCAGAGCAAGTTATAGAAATGAAAGTGATACGCTGTTTCGAAGCGCAAATCCCGGCTCTGAACTTGCGCTATCTTTAGTTTTCTTTTTATTCGTGGGCGAATATTTCAAAATGCTATCCGCATCTGCACGTATCATTAGATTATTCTCCGACGCGCTAAATTTAATTTGAATTTTGGCGCTTTAAATGGTCGACCTTAATACTTGTGCTCGTGCGGAACATATCCGTTTATTTCTCAACAAGAAAAGGAAAACAATATCTACAGATGAGCTGGACGTGATGCGTGCAGGCTCGTGCGGGACAAAATGGATGGATAGCGGTATCAGTGATTCGTAACAACTTAAGTTATTTTGAGTTAGATTCAAGTTGAAGAGATCGTGATCACTCCCACAGACAAATTCAGGGTTCAACATTTGTTGGTGTCCAAAGGTAATTCGCGATCTTAGCCTCCCGCATAAATCGTAGTGCAAATCAAATTATAGAACAGATGCGACATGAGTTCTTCAAGATCCATATTAGATATTTTATCAGACGATCTAAATCAGTGGACATACAGTAAATCAAGCGGGTCCCAGACAGGAAGATCTACACACTTAAGACGGCGCGTAAATTAATTTCTCGGCTTTATTTAGGCACGGTAAGTTGACACTGTGACGGTTGTTATTGGCCTTTGTATTTGTCCACCTTCGTCTGGAAGCCGTTGACATTCAGGCAGATTGAATTCTAGCATCGACATTCGTTCGGAGGTGGAGCACGGTCGTTTGGCATCACCGTACATATGTTAGCTGCAACTAGTCTAGAATGGGTAAAGCATGATTCTAGCGAGCAACCGAAGCTGCCCGGATGGCCAGCAAAAGTGGTAAAATCAATACGTTGGTGTTGCCGATAAGCGATGCTTTAATAGGTCACACCTTTCCTTCCTGTTTCCCTTTTGCTTGCCGGTAACCAGTCAACGGCTACCACACTAACTTTAAAGATGACAGTATAACGCTAGATCTACGCTATGTTCTCGCTGTACATCTCATGACTAACAATTTACACCATCCATAGCGGCACCACTAATCAATATTGCCTATTGCTATGAGCGCCGTTGGCCTGAGTGGCGTTTGTGTTCTTTTTTTTTTGTTCTTTCTTTTGACAATAAACGGCAGTAAACGGTAGTAGGTTCTGAGCGGCATCGATACGACAGACGCGTACCGCAAGCAGATTGTCGCTACGATTCGACCGTGTAGCGTGATTTTGCTATTAATAGCCTCGACAGATTTACCAATTAGGAAACCGAGCAAAAACGAATGCAACAGCTCACAAAACAAACGGTTTAATCGTTACTAGCTCAAACGAAGGCCGTCTAGCTTGTTGAGCATCGCCTGTCGCATCTTTCTGATGGCAATTGATCTACCTACCTCACTATCGACTTAGTTTTAGCGCTCCTCATGCTGAAACGCTTGTGATAAACAATGACTGTATGAAGGCGAGCTATTGATAGAAACGAGCAGACAACGATAAGAAATCTCGCTGCGTATCGCTACGACGATCAGCATATTTATCAGCAACTTTTACCCGACCTAGTGCCACATTTCCTATTGTTATTGATCAGTAGCAAAAGATCAGATATCTCAGATCGATAACAAGCACGAAGATCTTAACCAGTACTAAGAATAGTCGCAGTTATGCTAGACAATTGTAATAAACTGTACTTATGTCTATCCAATATTATGTTTGCCTCGGTGAGTAAGAGCTAGGTTAGAGATTAGGATATTTTGGATAAAAACCGAATAACGGTAACGTTATGGTAGTTATGCTTGATCGCCTTTGATCTGCCCCTTCATCATCATGGATAAACTGCAATTATAGCTTTTAGACATATTTGAAGATTTATAGTCCGCTGCGTGTTGACGTCACTTTTAGGAACGCAACAGTAACAGATTCCCCAAACGATACGTACATGCGTAGCTGACACCGTTAACCTGCAGCGTCTTGTTCTATTCAAGAACTTCTGCATTAGTCAGTGCAAAGCGTGGACGGCCTCACTTAGCGTCAGAGCAGATCATTGGAACCGAATGGGAAAACGGTGCCGGTTAAGTGAAACAAAATACGCCTCATCCATACGATAACCAACGGAAAACGACCTCTCTTTGTGCCCTACGATCTGCCATTTAACGCGTGACTGATTCGCAGCATGCTCGCTCAGATAGCAATTGTCCGCTACCCGATAGCCAGCGATCATCGCGACGTTTCTGACAAACGACGACGACAGTGGCAGTTTGCAATCCCTTTGAATCTAGGCATCTCAAACATGTTAGCGCTCATCATTGGCCGCGTATAGCTGAAGGCTCTACTACAAGCTACATCTCGAAACTCGTGCAGATACCCTTTTGTAGCCCAGTCGACGTCGGTAAAAATCTGCTACTGTTTTCCTGCATTGCCAAGACGAAGCGTTTGTAATAATATTGATGAATTCTGCACCAGTTTCTCTCGACCGAAGCAATGGTCATGCTTTTTCTTTGCGTTGCTTTTCTCAGCTCCTCCTTTTTGTCTGCTGTTCAGGATAACGCGATTGGAAACTAACGATTATGGCAGCAAGTTATGACAGTTAGCTGCGACGTACGACTTCTCTGAGACGATTTCAGGGCCACGTTCTATTCGAGCTACGCTCTGTTAAAATAACTCAGTTAATAACACGATTAAAGGTAGGAGAGCAGATAGCTGACGGTCACTGCTCACGTCGTCTGTTTCCATTTCTACCCTCTGTCTTATTCTTCTGACTGGCAGTGAGTACAACGAAATAAGCACAGGATAAAGGAGAACGGAAAGGAGTGCATTGTCTCTTCCCTAATGTAAGTAATACTCCAATATTGGTAAGTGAGCACCGGACACTATATGTGCGGCCCTGCGAATCTAATGACACCGAGGAAATGAACGGCTCTGCAAAGCCTATACAGATATCGGACCGCTTAGCTTAATGCATTTGTATCTTAGTGCTTTATTAATGATAATAAAGATTTAGGAGTTCTAAAAGAAGCATAGTGCTTATGTATAATAGATACGACGTTAAGATGATAATACTTTAGTAACAAGAAACGTTGCAGCGAAAAAAAGACTAACTAAAGTTGAAGATAGTAAAATCTTCATTTATGGCACGTATATCCGGTTAATAAAGGGTCTACAGATTACAAAACATTCGAAGGTTTTGTGCTACCTGTAGTGTAATATAGAAGAGTGGTGCGGATCATGCAAATGTGATCGTAGCACGTAATTGAAGAAGCCCGTTGATACGCGGCAGAGAACGTTAAGGGCTTGGAAATCACAATGAATGTATATAATATTGAAACAATTTAAATCGTTTTACAATAGCTGTGTGGCAGCGTCATCGGTGCTTGCTCGCGTGTGGAACAATCATATTCATCGTATGTATTTTCCGCAAAAAAATTAGATTCAGATATGACTCTGTCAAGTGTTTTATATTGCAGCTAATGGGATTTCACAATAACCCATAAAAAATCTGGCCATTTGCGACGTTCGCAGCTGTCATGACATCAGTACATTGACGGGGTCCTGCAAAATTGAACGAACGCCTATATCAAATTCATCACGGTAACGCTGATCATTAAATGCGCCTTCTAGACAGTTTTTAGCAGGGCTATATGAAATTTCTAATCACTCAAGGCTAAATTTGATCGATCATATATAGCCACTAAAATGATGACATAGAGGAACGTGCTATATATGGAGATGCAATGTTGTCAAACGTATGTTCTGTCGTGTAGCGTAAAAATACATTTGTGATTTCCGGATATATGCTACCGAAACACAGTTACTTAAATCGAACGGCCTGCTTTTTATCAGACAGTGTGACAGATTTATTGACAGTTGGCCGTTCCTTTTAACACTATATCTTCCCGATACAGGCGTCACTATCAGGCCAATGTGACACACATATGAATGTTTATATGCGTACCGGATCTATTATTTAGCGTGTCATCTTAATGATGGCAATAAAATGGTTTATCAGAAATATTACTAAGGTGATATTGATAATAATAATATAACAATAGTCTACGTAATTGCCAGTGATAATGGTATGACAATTTTCGCTCGTGGCAACGTAATTGCTGGTGTACTACGGTGCCACTACGATTCCTGTTGCTCCGTAATGCTACGCTGATTTCCATGGGCTTTACCTGTCGCGTACGGCTTCACATGGCTTTCGACATGTATATGCATTGCTTAGTTGGTTAATTTCGATGACACCCCTGTCCCACCTTAGGCTGTTGCAGACCCAAATACAGCTTCCATGCAGCAGAGCGATATACCGATGTCTGTCTACCTGTCTCTTTGCTCGCCTGTCGACAAAAAGTTAAGCTTCGCCAGAAAGGGGTGTAGTCATCAACAATACTTCACGACCTGCAATCTCCTGCACTTTTTTATGCCCTTTTGCTGGCTCTTCGTAGTAGCAGTACCAAGTATCATGTAGTATTGCTCTATGAAAAATTGCTAAGTTTCGCAAGGCGGAAATCAGAGATAAATATAAGTATTTATGCAGTAACACACGCGTCTTCTGATGTTTCTTTCATATACTTTCTTAATGAGAATTCAACGAATAGCAGTCTGCAGATTGAGTTCGTACATATTGTCTAAAACTAATCGTAACACAGACGGGGTCAGTATCAGCGTGGTCGCGCACACCATCATCAAGCAGCTCGAAACGTTCAAACGTGAAGCACACTTGACGAAAAGAAAAAAACAGCCACGATAATGCTATCAGGCGTTTCTACGTGCGAATAGTTGTTTTTTTAATATTTTTTATACTTTATTTATCTTCGAGTACGACGATCATCTTGTGAACAACCAACATTTATTTGAATTGTAACCTTTATTGTATTAATTACGCCTGTTGACATTGACTTGATTCGGAATAGCTCGGCCTGCTGCTGAATATGTCATACGTATAGGGTTTTCGTGAGCCCGTGCAATTTTAACCATCAGGATAGTTTCTTTCTGATCTCTAAAAGCAACAGTGAGCTTCTATAGGTCTGAGGTTTCTGTCGTAGAACTTTCAAGTTCACCTGTACAAAAGTACCTAGAATAATTGAGTTCGTTTTCGAGATTGCCGACGTAACCTATTCCTTTCTGCATTTATTTTGTATGCATAAACTCTACTTCATTCTAATTACAGAATAAACGTAACTAAACCTCATTTGACAAAGAAGCTAAAATAGCTTTTTTTTTTTTTCTTCTATTTATTCTCCTGATTGCTTGAAAGCAGATCTATATATTGTCAGTCAGTGCTATCAAACATTTTAATCGATGGCGAGCAGTTCTGCCAGTGTTCCCCTCATTAAGTAACAACGCTATTTCATTAAAGGGGCAAGTGAGAAATGTAGCAAAGGTGGGTGAGAAAATTATGTTCTGACTTTCTAGGGGCATTATCGTTTTCTGTGCATCTTAGCCGTCATCCTATAAGTGTACAGGATCCCACACGTGAGAGCCGCTGCCGTACATTAATGTCCTGCATATAGCGAAAAACAAGATGACCACATGCACATATATATACACTAAAAAATGTGGGTTTCTTTAAATTTTCCTTCATCTGTCGACTAAGTAAGCTTAAACTTAAATATTATGAATGTGCAAACTCCCAGCGTCCCTAACGTAGATTGTCAACAGGAAATTATTACAGTATTTAATTAGATCTAAATCTGGTAACAGATTGTTAATATGAATTAATTAATAGGTTGTTAATGGGTTAAGGCCATGGCCAGTTAAGACCAGATCGACAAAAGTACCACTTCAGTTATGAGACCCAAAGCAACAAATTCATCAGTATCACTGCGAAGTTGCTCAAGTATATATCGGACCTATACTTTTGGCGAATCCTGCCTTTCTTATCATGTGTATTCAATGGCAGTGATACAAAAGAGCAATCTCGGTATGTCGTATAAAAAAAAAAATACATATTTATGGCATTCATCCAGTTTATAGCCGATATCGAAACTCTATGAAAATTTACATTTCATATTGCTTAGTATCCAACACAATGTGATCGGGTTCTAGCTAGAGTCTCGTAGCCTGTCATCGCATGGAACATCAGCTTTTATTCTAGAGATTATTTTGTATTGATTCTAACTAAAACTATGTTGTACTGATATTGCCTAATAGCTCATGAACATAACAATTATATCCCTCCGACACCAGCCTGTTGCAGATGTTCTCCACCGTCCAATCACAGCCAGGATCGCCTTTAACGCTAAAACCGGCTGCTGTACTAAAGCGAAAGCTTCGAAAGAAAGAAACATTTCAATACGTTTTGTCCCTTTACTATTGTTTGACTTTATTATTTAGTCTGGTGCTACCACTTCTCGACATCATGCAAAAAAAGGTTAACCAATCCCATAGCCAGCGTACGCGGTTCTGCAACAGCATCAGGGTCGATCCGAAACGCTCGAAGCTGATTCCGATAACTGAGCAACAGTACCGTCCAATACAAGCTATATTACTGTGTACTCGTATAACTAGCAATGCCTATACAGCGTAGACAAGCTTTTCTCCAGAACGATTAATTTCCCGTTCTACCGCTAATACAACACATATCTGTGGTGCACCCCTCGTTGGCGTCGGAGCGTCCCCCTTACCCTCCCTTTCCCTTCCTCTATTTTGTTACATTAACGGATATGGTTCCGATTTTCTCTACGATAACAAAAAAAGGGAACGAGAAATGCTCAATGGCGACAAAAACTCATCAACCCGAGTAGTACAGTGTTGCGTCAATGAAGATAATACTGCCTCTTTTTGGCACGCAGCATCCATTCAATGAAAAACAGCAGTAGCAACAATAACAACAACAATTGGTGAACCCTACGCTACCAGCTGAAGGTTATACGAAAGCGGACCGCTATCACTGAATTTGATGGAAACAAGGTTAAAAAAAAAGAAGCGTGAATAACATCAACGATGAGGAACGAAAGGTGTGAGTAAGTGAAGGGTGAGAAGCCAACGAGCTCGGCCGAAAAGCGCCATCACGTTGACGATTCATTGTCTCGTACCTGAGTAAGTGAGCAAGGTTTAATGAGTCGGGCCAGTGAACTCTCGAGAGGCACAATAACGCCAGGATTAGAAGCGGTGAGTGAGGCTTTGTCTTGTCTCCTTTTTGCAAACTGATAATCAGATAGATGAACTAACTGATCATTACTTACGTCTCCGGCTCTATATGCGCACAGGCGCGCATATATATACACGCTTACGTACAGCCGCAACAACTACATAGTAAAGACTAGGTGGAAGGTTGAGGTAAAAAAAGTGCAGAGGTTACTAGCTGCAGTGAATTTTTTCGAAAATTTAATGATAGAGTACCACGTTCTTCGTCCTGAATATGACAGTAAAAGTTCGGGTAGATAGAAAAGACTGACACTTCGTAATATAATTATAGTATAATAATGTAATATAATAAATAAAACAATGAGATTTTATTGTACAATTACAGCGTGTTCAGGAGGTCTAGTAACCTTATGAAGCTTCAACTAAGGTTTGATGATTTCAAACATAAGTCCTCCATGCTACTTATTTTTGCAATTCATATTCAAAAAGAAATAAAATCCATTTTAAAAATGGAACGTCAGAATTTGCTTAAGGTCTTGCTGGCTTTGAATTTGACGTTTTTCAGGTTCATTTGTACACATTTGTTATTTCCGCCCTCCTTTATTTAAATACCTGAATATATATTTAAAGGACAACTAAGGAAAACATGTTGCTACATAGTTCTACCTTTAAAATCATCAAAATTAAGTTAATCTCCTATATTTTTGTTATGTCGTCAGAATGTTACTTTAATGCGTCGAACCTATTTCCGGAAACCTCACTAACGTTTCCCAGTTTTTGTTCTATCTTTTTTCACTATTCCTGACGCGTTTCCACTTTTCACGTTACCGCGACAAAATAAAAATACTCTATATATTTCTATGACGATGTTTTCTTTTTACATGCACACGGATACATTACACAGTTATCGTCTTATCTTCTCTGGCCTTTTTTTCTGTGACAGGACTGCTCTCTGGTGTACTGCTTTCTCTTTTTTCTTACGTTAAGCGCTCATCTTTCTGCCTTCCTCCATTTTCTGTCACCCTACGCCAGCTACCATTTGAAACGACGAGACGAAGTAAACGGGCAAACGGATGGACGTTTCTGATGGTCCAAGTCTTTGGACTGCTTTGTCTTTTCAGTCAATCCCACGAGCAGTAATAGTGTTGGTAGCAGTGTTGTTCCCATGAACAAGATAAACTATTGCCTGCTTCTGCGGCCGGAGTTGACGGCGTGCAGCTGAAGGTTGTCAGATCCGGCTAGCGCGGGATGCGACCTAACGTCGGGATCGGATTGGCCTGGAAATAGCCAATAAACTGGAAGATATCTTCCGCGTCACTTGCCCTGCTGCTGCCACTATTGTACCTGCTTGTATTTTTCTTTTGGCTGCGCTTCTGTCCTTTCCGTTCTGTCGAACGTCGAGCTAACTTGCTCGCATTCGCCGTTACTGGCATAGTCGGCAAATATTACGTTTGCTCTCTGTCCTTTCCCTCGCAAAGTAGGGGGGGACAGGGGACGCAAACTTCATCGCCTTCCGCTCTTCGAGACCATTATGCAACCTCCATTATATATTCAATGTACATTCGACATAACCTTCAATACGCAGCAGTCTACATGCAGTACAGCCGTGTTCCCGTCTTTAGCGTGTTAACCAAATCAACAGTGGGGGTCGAGCGGTAGTCTGTCTATAGACGCTACAATGGCACAAAGTAGAAAAAAGCGTAGACGTAATTCTCATTCGTGTCCCACTTTCAGAGAAGGCAAAGGTGGGCAAAAAGTAAAAGGAATGAGAGAAGTAAAAAGAACTCGTTTTTGCTTATTTGGCATAGCTTCTCCTAGGTTTGCTACTCGTTTTCTTTTTTTGGCGTTGTTCCTCTGCTTTCTCTCTCTTCCTTTCTGACTTCCCACTTTTTCCCTGAAAAAAAAACGAAGCTAAACAAAACCTTCAAGCACGAAGAAGAAGTACTAGAAAAAATAAAAGCAGCCAAAGCAAGCGTTCGTCCTTTGTTAGTCATCAGCGTCTCATATACTTCTCAGGCTCAATCGTCATTACTTTGGGAGCCTGCTACAGGCTGAAGGTTTGCTGTCCCTGTTTTGCACATGCGCAGCAGTCCGTAGCCTCGCAACTGGAGTGAGTGTAGCCGCTACAGGGGCAGTAAGGAAACATTGATTTCACCATGTATTGCGGCGATAATACTCGCCTAACCAGTCAATGAGTGCTTCATATTACCTACATTATCTGAGGGAGAAAGGGGCTATATAACCGGGGGATGGGAGAAGTTAGGGGACAGCCAAGTGTGGACATCGGCAAGGGAGAGTAGGCACCGTGATGACCAGAAGGAGGCTATCTAGCAGAAGCAGAACAAAGAAAACCCAGTGTCATTATAGCAGAATAGCACAATCGCCTATCTTTTGCGTGGTAGTTGTCGTTGTCAATGTACTGTCATTGCTGCTGCTGCTGCTGCTGCCCCCGCCTGGAATCTCGTTTTTTTTTGTTCCATTTCCGACGGTGGCACATCTGGAACATCCTAGCCACTCGTGATTTCGACGAGCAAACAGTATAACCGGGGCCTCCCAAACTGAACGCAGCACGCAGGCTATCTTCCGTAAGCCCAGAATCTGTCGGTCTAATGACCCGGAATAGAGCTCCTCAGAGGATCCAGGCTACTGCCGCTGCTGGTTTGCTTCAGCTCTAGCACCAGCTCAGATACCCATTGCCAGTTCAAAAGACGACGTGAGCCGTACTATACTTTCTCTCCGTACGCATTTGTTCATTCTACTCCTTTTTGCCCCATCCCTTGTTTTTCCCGTTGCCATGAGAAAGCCCCGCGCCATCGGAACACTACCCGGGACTTTTGTAGTTTCTCTCTCTATCCAAAATTAGCACTCTATTCAACCGCTCTAGAGAAGGGTAAACGTAGCACTTCTCGACTGAAATGCTGACGGTCGAGTCCTGGCCTCGTGTGGTTCGCAGCTGAGCTTGACGTATCCATCTTTAGAACGATCTGCACTTTACAGTTCCCTGTGCACATCAGAGCAAATCGTTCGCCGCTAGTCTCTAGACTCTGGTATGCTTAAGCAATGGTTGTTTTGTACCTTCCTAGAAGCCAGTCCCAAAGTGATCCGGAATTAAGCAGGATAGGGGCAAATCTCTCACGCTGCCTTTCAGCGTTTTTCGTAACTATCTCACTGCTTAGAGTATTCAGATAATGAAGGGTGTCGCATTCCACAAAAGTTTTCTGGTCGTGCCCTCTCTCAGTCTTTTGATGCGCCATGCTAACAATGCTTTGTCTTTTCCAGTAGACGATGTATGACTAGCAGGACATATACGAGCTACCTGTACATAGACGCGTTAAAAAGTGTCGACGATTAGGCGTTAATGAAAAGCCTCACGCTAACTCCTCTTGACTCCGTAGTCAATGAGAGAACGACATAATTTCTGATACTTTTAATAAATTGAATACACTCTCACATACGTCGATGCAGTTGACGACAAAACGTTAGAATATTTACGTATACATTATTACAAATTCACATTATGTAGTATATCCATCGTATATGTGGGCACATTCAAGCGAGTCGAAGCACATGCCGAGTGCGTTACGCGAGAAGAGTTCCACAAAGCCTACCATGATGCGATTATTGATTCGTTTATAAATCCTCAGTTGTGTCTGTTACTGGTCTGTGCTAGCGAAGCCCTTCTACAGTAATGTGCTTGAAGATTTCAGCTGGTAAATGAACGTACGCTTTGGCAAATCGATGGATCAGCCGATGGAAACGTACAGCGGTCAAGTGCATCGACTCCTTCTATTTCTTGTAGTCTTTATCAACAGAATAGATGAAATGTCGTCACAGACGATCGAGTCTTCGACGAACACTGCCAGCGATTGATTATTTAGGAGACCATTTAGACCCGACCCGTTCGAGCGAACTACATACATGTGCTTCGAAATACAGTTTCCAATGAAACGTCAAAGCGGGAAAACAGAGTAAAAAACTTCTTGCCTTGACATAAAGAGAAAATAGAATAAAGAACCGAAGGAGGAGATCTTAAGGTGAGCGGTACAAAGCGAAATCGTGCCATGGGGAATTAGAAAAATGAGATAACGATAAAGAAGGAGAATGCAAGAATAGGACATCGCGTAGCGATGAATATAACGAGTGAAGAAAAAATCCTAGACAAAAGAAGCTTCGAACAGACTGGATCACTGGATCGGTGTTCTCATCGTCATTATCATTGTCCCGTTTCTACGATAGCAGAAACGGGAATTGCCATGAGGACAAGAACAGATGGGGGCGTCGCAAAGCAGGGGCCGGTGAAGCCAATAAATTCAGGAGTACGGATGTCGTGCAGGTTTCCCATTCGCCGGGCTGGGAATTATAATAGATTTGGATTACGTAGGCTAGTGACAACTGGGTGAAATTCAGTTCAGAAGGGGAAGGACCTGATTCGGAATATTGGCAGTAGTCGCCTTAGGGAATGGAGATATTCGTGCCGTTCCGACTTGCTGGTAACTGTTTGTCAAGCCGCAGTCATATTCAGCTCGCTTTTGTGCAGTTTACCTTAAACACTTAGTTTTTACCGCCTTGGGCGGAAAAGCCAGCCAAGGTTGAGTATAAGCCCCATCTGTTCCCAGGAAAGAGTTGTTGATGCACCTATTTTCTCACAAGGCTTCTTTTTTTTTTACCAGATATCTAATTGGCCTAAAATATGCTTCTAAATAACAAAAAAAAATTAAATACGGTGAACGAAAGCCCAAGAATCAGACTGGGCATGTATAATTAAACGAAGCCTACAAAAGACAGTCGAAATATGCCATATTGATTTATCAAGCTGAAATCCTTTACCTACACATATCCTCAAGTCTACACAAATGAAGTATCGTTAGGTGTGTATTTATTATATCTTGTGGTTATACGTGCCTAGGTACAGCGATGGTGCAGCTTAATATTCCTCCTACGGCAAAAATGAAGCTATTAATAGACCCACAATTATTATGTGTCAATGCCTAGTAGACATATAAACTGAACACTTATCATAGTGGCGACCAGAAGTGAGTCATGAAGTTGAACGCGAAAAAGCAAAAGGTACCCGATTTAGCGACGTCCACTATAATAGTAATATACTTTATTATATCAACAGTGATTATAATTCATGTTATCATAATGTTGCGTGACGATTTTCTCTGCGTTGTGTACGTATACATAGATATACGCGGACCCGGTTCCTGTTAACATTACGTGTCACGTACGAAAACGCGTGTTTCGACAGGAAACACCATAGCCATCCACAACTAGAAGTATGGCATGAACTTGCAATATTTGCCGACACTACAATCTGGTTTCGTCTCAGACAATAGCAACGCTCAGTTATTATTGCAGATAGGCACGCTACGCATTGAAATGTATGTGATCCATCCATGGCATTTGACAACATCAGCACTAACAGAAACTGCAGAGTCAATAAACTGTACAGAAAGCAACGAAACCGAAAATATACGTAAAGCGTATCGCACATACACTCCTATCTCATTCATCCCGCACCGTGTAGCTTTCTGTCCCGCCCTTTCATTTATCCGAACATATTCGAAATCAAAGAAAAACGACTGATATAAAAGAAAAAAACGCGTGCGAAATACTGATTGGACTGAGAACGCGACGTGCAGCGATCAAGGCTCAATGATCGCCATAAAAATCGATCCTATCGCATACGGTGCGCTATACAATTACGTATCACTGATACTTGAACGCGCAACTATCTGCCCCCAATCAGATGGTGTGTTTCATATGTATAATGTTTACATTATTACCAATACATTGTCATCACTTCGACACTGATCGACCAGAGTTAGTAAACTTGTCTCCTTTACCAATCCATATGCAACCGGAAACAATGAAAACTACAAACATTGTTCACATTATTACCACTGTTATTATTGACGTCCCATTGTCTATTCGTTTGTTGCTTAAACATTGCCGCCGGTTATATTTAGCCCACTTGAGGTATTCCCATTGTAAAACTATCTCATAGGAAATGTTTAGTATGCAGTATTACCCATTTACGCGTTTCCCTCAACCTACTCATATGTAAACTCCGCTCATCCGGCAGTCCGAACCGTCGGATAGTGATGAAGCGTCGAAAAAGAACGATATGACGTTTTGTGTATATATAAATTCACAATACACACCATAATGTCTGACTCCAGATGGTAAAGAGTTTTATTCTTTCTCGTTTGCATCCGACTTAGCTTGTTCCGCTCCTGTGTATGAGACACTGACAATCAGTTTGCCCATATTCGATCAACTCATCCGGACCGAAAATACCTTAGCCAGATCCGGAGTGAATTTTTTCATCTTCGACAACAGTTCGGAACCCATACGCATCGGGTCAAGCAAGCAATCACGGCAATCAATAGCATGCCGATGATTTTTGTCTATAGGAAGAAACATTTTCTGGCTAAGCCGACCGTTGCTACTGTGGCTGTCCCCATTAAACATAAGAATTAAATAGGAAGCTGTCAAAGATGCATTTACAAACTACTTGATGGTGATTAAGGACGCAGATTTAGTATTTGATTCTGAAGAAAACACACGGATACCGTATGTCGGTTATAGGTCGATAAGCTAGGTCGCATCACAATTCACGTGCAGACGTTTTCGAGCTAAAATACATCACTTTCTCATCATTATTATCTCAATTGGTTTACTAAGACTGCGATGTACATAGATATTTGAATTACGTGCATATAAAAAGTGAATCGGATACTTTCAGGACTCCGATCGAGCAGTGAAAGACGTTTAACTTTGACGTCATAATAGACTTTTCTATGGAGAGGTATTATCTAACGTTTACGTAGAAAATCTAATTATGTGATTTGGTTTTATTTGGAATTTCGCTTGCCTTATATAATAAACAGTATTTATTATATGAAACATTTTATCGCACTCGTTTGATTAGCGCCAGTGTGAACAGTTTTATCTATACCGTAGTAGATCGGTTGATACCTGGCGGCGTTTTGAGGGGTTTTTCTTCGATACACAGAGTAAGGATCACAAGTAGAAGGAGCATTATTAGAACAAATTTAGCTTGTTCTGTGAGCATTCATTGCGTCAGCGGCAAGATGTATAGTTTTTGCGGTAGGTGTAGATCTCGACGATGATTATGGTGAGTGACCTTGATGGACACAAGCAGTCATAACAAAATCTCACATTAGGGCTCTGTTGTAGGTATTAATATTATTGTTATTATATTAAGCTCTGTTATTGTTGTTGAACCTGTTGCCGTTCCGAAGAACGATCCCCTTAAGTCACGCGTTCTATAGGTTACGCTGTTGCGCGCTAAATTTTAGCTTCCGCCATCCGCTTCTCGTGCCGTTCAATGATCGTTCGCCTGGATAGTTGTTTTATAGGTCTTCGAACATTTCGGCCGATTGTGCCTAAATCCGTTGAATCATCTGCTAAAGAGCGCTTTTAGTTGCTTATAGCTCGACCCGAACATTCACAATCAATTATAATAACGATGAATATTGGGTAATATGATTATTTTGACGTAACGACGCATACTTATAGCTGGTAAATATATATTCATAGTGGCGCCTTATTCCCTGATAGTGCTACATAGATAAACGTCAAAGTGTATCGTGATCTTTTCCGACGAGATCAACTAAATCTCGAACACGGAAATGATTCATTTCTCTACTTTACATTTTACAATTTCCGACATTAAAACTGTTTTCTTTTTGACAAAGGCCACTGCAGTCAATCGCTATCCAGGCCAAAGCTAGAATTTTGATCTCGATGTCGGAGGCGGCTTTCCGCCCGCTTTCGATCTTCCCGTTTCGGTGGCCAACGCCTTCTTTTTTCTTCTAGGCGAAACATTATCATTGTTAGCGACGCAACTGAACCTCTTAATTGTAGTTGCTACATTCCCAGCTGCTTATCGACCATGAAGGCAAAGACTGGCGAACACAGAAAACATCGTAAAATTGACAGTAGTAGATGTCACGATATGATACGCATGGTCATACCTGTCCTCGATACTATCCGTCGATTCATTATTTGTGTAAACGATTTACTTTATTATTTCTGGGTGGCGGTTGAAGGTGAAAGTTGGCTTCCAAAAGGTGTCCCGCTGAAGATCGTTGGAGGAGCATCGAAGGAACAACGGCGACAATGTGCTTGTCGCATGGACCCCCCGGTTCACGGTGACACAACATGAATGGTGATGATATTCGCGCCGTGCCTGATAAAAATTTACACCCACTGAGCAACACCCGTAGCAGCCGAGGGGAAATGATTAATGAATATTTCTAATTGCAATTAGCAGCCGGTGAACGGTGGGCGGTCTAGCGTACGTCGCACGTGCTGAGGTATCGAAAGGGGCCTTGAAAAGCGAAAGATGGGACGTCAGCAAGGAATTCCAGAGCTATGCTTAGCAAATACTAGACGGTACACAAATGGTTGTCCGTTAATTGAGTTGTCTCACAGGAACGAATGGCAGTAATCCATTAATTGACTCATTTGACAAGAACGCATAGGGGAAAACAGATCTGTATGTGCTCGTGCCTTTATGTGTGAAGTGAAACACCAGGTAGAAAATTCACACCGATCACTATCAAATGCAGCATGATAAAAAAACGTGAAATGGTGATGTTGGAACATACATTTGGTGAACAAGATTTGATCAAGCTAATTGTTGTCTGAAGGTCGGTAATTCTGAAGTCGGATCAGCTCGTTTCATATCAGACGAAGAGATTTGATTGATTGATTGTTCCCACTCACTAAGATAATGATTCGAGTAATTACTAGATATCAGTGACGCTACGTGCTTCAGGTTGTTGATTATCCTATAAAACCATACCTAAACGACAGCTGGTTGCTGATGAATGAGGCTAATTGCGCATCGATCAGCAACAGAACAATGGGCATATGTATAGCTCGGCTTTCGTTCATCCACAATTCAGAATCTAAATTTTCACACAGAAACGTAATGACATGTATATATCAGAGTTTTTCTTAATTAATTTAAATAGTAGCAGAAAAGTTGAATCAAATACGCCAATATAATCTGACCGTGTGTCCCTACATAAATATTAAATAGTACCCCAAGGGAACAACTTAGAACATTCTCGGTCATTTTCTTCTTATTCGCTGTTGTTCTCAGTTTTTCCTAATTCTAGCGAATGTCCCACCTAACTTTTCGTAAATTTTCCCTCATTCCATTGCAAAAGATAGCTTACACACTTACATCGGTAAGTCATCGGCTTGTCGGCTGCGACCGCACCGAAAGCAATAAAATCATGTGTGTTTAAATATTCACAGCATTCCAAACACATCGCGCTGACCGCGACGACGAGCGTACGCGTAAAACGAGCAGTTGCAACAGTTTACTTGTTCAGGACACGTCAACCTGTTTGTTCTACTTGGCGCAGGCCTCAGCAGCGTGGGCAGATCTTCTTTTTACTCACGCATTCTGAGGTTCCGCTGAGGGAAGGCCTGAATGAAGTGAGAGGGAGACCCAGATAGAAGCGCTAATTTCCGACGATGCCATTGAGTTGAACACTTAAAGCTTTCGGTGCGAGCACGAAAGTGCCGTTCGCTTGCGACTCAACCAGGATGACACATGGGCTAATGCAAGCCTTCATATCACTTCAACTTTGATTCTCTTATATAGCGATCCGATTGGAGATTTATGTTTTGCTTTCTTACTGATCAATTGCCCTTCTAGCCAGCATACGGTCGCTGGAGCTGTTTGTAGGAACGAACGGTTATCGTTGCACGAGAGGCGTTAGTGCAAGAGAATTAACGGGGGGAAGAGAACGTGTCGCTGAAAGCCGTTCCCAAGTGAAATAAATACATCACTGTTTGATGGAAAACCGCAAAGCCCAGCTGAAAGGATGGAAATATAGCATCTTGCGATACGAACAGCTCCAGCAAAAGTAAGAGAAAAATAGAGGATGTTGAACTCGGAAAAACGCCGATACTCACGAAAATTTTCTCGTCTTCCGCTTGACACGAGGTGTCGGTCAGCACTGAGAGACTCATACCGACAAGTAAAAATGTTTCCTACTACTAAAACATAGACATTTTCTGCGAAGTTTCTACGGATGCGATAGGTTCAGAAGTCAATACGAGGGTATATATAACTAATATAGGAGTTTTCAGTGAAAACATATAACGGTGATAACAATGTGCCTTCTGCTATAGAGAAGGTTTACAAACAGAAGAATCATTATCATCACCAACAATTATGAATCTACTCTATAGTTATCGAAAACACCAAGAAGAGGGGGCCGGTTGTTTCAGGGTATGCGACCTGTTTTAGATAGCGTCTTAGATAATATATAGCGGTGCTCTCCTAACCTCGAATTTTCTTGCGGTACCAATAGTGTCTTCCCTGTTTCGTAATAAGTAACTGATCTGATGCAAATCTACATTGAGAATGATCTAAAATTAATACCGAAATGTATTTTCCCTGTTAGCTACAGGTTACGTACTGGCGCATCGCAAAACGAGCGCGTTGCACTGACTTTTTACAGGGGCGGTTAAAGGATACGGGTTTGTAATCACCGAATCGACACGATACTTTTTTTACGCTGAGGGAAGCTTAAGTGTTCCGTCAACAAACGCAAGACCGTTTAGACAAATTCCCTGGTTATTTTTGATTGCGCCGTACATTTCTATAGAGACCCTTACATGATACACGTGTAAGGTTCCGTTACAATGTTATCTGTGTTCGTAGGCATCGTACTTGTTATAAAACCCTGTTCACTTTATTATGGAAGAGTAACATACGTGAACATTCAAAACGGGCCATTGCGTGTGAGCACCAACAAAAATAAACCTTTTTGTTGTTATTATCCCGTATTACTGGCTCAGTACGAGATGTGGCATATAAGCGTGATCCACTCATATGGGCCATAGGTATATATGTGCGCACATAGATATTTGGTAAAAATTTCGCAATTAGAGCAATACAATGAATAGAAAATTCTGCATTGGCCAGATTCGAACCCGACGACACCAACCGTGACTCTGTCTAGTACTCTGCAACATAACAATAAGAATCAAAGCAGCCTTTTAATGATGTCATGTCTCTTTTACCAGCGTTTGATACTGTTGAACTTCGGCCGAGCAGTGAATGGTCGAGGCAATTGGATGTAACGTACATCCGACGAAAGACTGATCTGTCTAACTACTTTGCCTGACTGTAATCCCATCACCACAACTACCGCGGCGGCCTTGCAAAATCACGTAAGGCTTGTACTTGAGTAAAAGCGGCAAATCGGGGCTAGGACAAACAAAAACAACACGATATTGTCCCTAAGAAGAAAAGCCTGATGTAGGCAGACAAAAAGCCCTGCGATATTTTATCGCCGTTGCCGAGGTCGAGATATTGGCTGCGGAGAATGCAATACAGGGGTTCATTTCTACTGTGCGAGTCAGCTGCGACCAAATGAACAGGTGAAAAGAATTGTTTTCTACAACGACAACAATGGTTATTTTATTTAGACTAGAAAAGCTGAAAATTTTATTGAAAACTTTTCCTTTCTGTTTATTGCCGGTGATACTGACTTATCAAAGAATATCTGAGCGAACGCTGACAGTTCAGTCAGCTTATATTGTTGCTATTGATATTTCTGTGATCTGTCTTCATATGGATGGCTTCACATGAGACTTCCAGTAGGTTGTTATCTACGTTTAGCTTTTTTTTAAAAATGCACAAATGGTCGTAACGATGGCAAATATACTTTATTAGATATATGATAACTTGATCTCTTCGTTCGCCTCTATATGTGTTTCTATTTCAAATAATATATAGCAAAAATAACGTTAACGAAAGCAACTCAAAATCTCTTTGAATTCAATGATGCAACGGTGAAATCTTCTAACGATGATTTTTCCGGCATAAGCTGGTTAAGCCGCGATACAATTTGCCCGTTGTACACTTCAAAGCAGTGGGCTAACTTGCTTGCAACCACATTTATTTGGGTAAAAAAAAATCGGTCGCTGCAGTTAAAGCTATCTTAACGGACCAGCAAATCTTTTGGCAGGCCAATTGCCCAGACGGACCCTCCAACTGAGGACTGACACAATTGCTACAGCTACCGCACTTGCTCCTAGTAATGTTTCAGCTGTTGTTGTATGTCCCTGTTCTCAATGGACTACCCGATAACAGCAGCACACAAACACCCATTACGTGCCAGACACCATACGTCAGCCACACGTTCGACAATGATGCTCACGCATATCGAATAGCAAACGGTACGCAGATCCTGGTCGAACAAAACAAAAATAAATCGAATATTTATATGCTTTTCCATGCAATGCCCACTGCTTATCTTCGTTGTCGACCATTTCTCCAAAATGGTACTTAACTATGCCGAAGATCGGTACCGAATTGCTGAGTGGAACTGCATCGTGTTACGCTAGAACGCGGCAGATACGTAAAATATCCCAGCCCTGCTATCTACCCCTCGATTGCAGGCGGTGATCAAGAATTTTAGCGCCGGCGTGGACTAGCTGGCTAGCGGTCAGAGCGCACTCCGACCCAAAGATGCGGCTAAAAGCTAGTCGTTGATCGTCTATAGCGTTATTGTTTTATCGACGATCTTATGTCATTACCGTGTTTGCCCTTATCACTGTCATGTTATCGAAAGGGCAAAGCTCAGCAGCATGGAAGAGTCAGTCAGTCAGTCAATGTTGACCAAGACAAGGGGCGGGAGGGAGCTAGAGGGGTCTGAAGCGTCTGGAAGGCTGAAGAAACTAGCGCCTGAAGGAGCGAGTAAGATTTGAAAAACTTTAGTAATCGCAAAGAGACAAGCTGCATCGCGTCGCTTCTACAATACAGCGCTACCACAACACACTTATGACGCTGATGGAACATCGTTCACGACGATGGTAGCGTCACCGTGCAACAAATCGATAGATTGAACATTACAGAGAGGACTGATAGCCGGACAATTTAAGCACCATTCGATATATAGTGGCGCCACAGTTGTCGTATGATCGACAACGAATAAAAATCGCATAATCTCAACATAAAAAAGAAACAATATACCTTCTTTATGTTTATTTTATTCTTTATTGTATTCTTTTGATACTCTATAAGCATTCCACTACAAAAACAGATAAATAAATAGCGTTTGGCTATCTCCAGGATATCGAGTACCTATGGCGCGCAAACGGTCTGATAAATGACAAGCAGATTTACAGACAAACATCTATATATATATATAAGCCCAGCGCGACATATATATGTATATATATATATGTGTGTGTCGCGGTGGGCTTTATTTGCTTACGGGGATTATTGGATACTAAAATAAACGTTTAGAATTTTACACCCGGAATACTAGCAATAGAAATTCCCGCATCGTGCGATAAGTGTTCGCTTTATATATAAGTCGTACGTTTGATCATCGTAAAAACATTAGCCAAAATGAATCGACTTAAATTTACCGCGTGTCCAAGTGTTCTCTTGAGCACTTTGATATTCATAGTTGGGTTTACCTGTTTGAGGAGCTGTTTATGAGCAAATATCGCTTCGTACCTCATCAGCACCCGTTCCTTGGACAACCGATAGCATCTATGAATCTGGCACAACAAATGAATGATACGTATAACACACTAGGCTACCATTCATTAAACAAGCAAAAATATATTTTAATAAACAAACATTTTTGATAAGTTCACAACAATCGGTGTGAACTAATACTAGCAAAAGGGCCCAGCCAAACGTCAACGCCTGCGTTCATTCCATTATAGTAAATCTATGAAGTACTTTCAGACTAAATGACGGGTATCTTGCATAAATTTGAATCTATAATAATAATAATAATTATATTCAAATAATTTTAATTAAAACTTTAAAAATTTTCACT